>NC_088422.1:105370240-105523198 GCF_034236695.1 Oncorhynchus nerka
ACACACTCTGTGACCTATCCAACGGGAGGTCATGGAGGAGAGATTTGTCTCCCCACAGTTGTTACTGTTATCTCCCAGAATGAGACCTTGAAGAACCCCTTATCATCCTTGGAGATGACATGCATACCCATAACATGATGTAGCTAGTCACCACCATTCCTGAAAATATGGAGAGTGGAACACAGTGATGTATTGTGTTGGAAAACATAAGGCCTTGAATTCAGGACGTAAAGTTAATTTCTTTGCCAATTCTATTTGCAGTTTTACTTTAGTGGCTAATTGCAAACAGGATGCACGTTTTGTAATATTCTTATTCTGTACGGACTTCCTTCTTTTCACTCTGTCAGGTCAGTTAGAATGGTGGAATAACTACAGTGTTGTTGTCCATCCTCAGTTCTCTCCTATCAAAGCCATTAAACTCCCTGAGCGGTTTCCTTCCTCCCCGGCAACTGAGTTAGGAAGGACGCCTGTATCCTTGTAGTGACTGGGTGTATTGATAGACCGTCCAAAGTGGAATTAATAACTTCACCATGCTTTTTTATGTTTACCCATCTACCAATAGGTGCCCTTCTTTGTGAGGCGTTGGAAAACCTCCTTGGTCTTTGTGGTTGAATCTGTGTTGTGAAATTCACTGTTCGGTTGAGGCACCTTACAGATAATTGTCTGTGTGAGGGTACAGAGACGAGGTAGTCATTCAACAATCATGTTGAACATGTTTAGGTTTGCCATTAACAAAAGAGTTGAACACTTGTTGACTCAAGTCATTTCAGATTTTAATTTTTAATTCATTTGTAAACATTTCTAAAAATATAATTCCATTTTGACATTATGTGTGTAGATCAGTGACATTTAACATTATTATTATATATATTTTTAATCCATTTCATATTCAGCCTGTAACAAAATAGGGAAAAAGTCAAGGCCTTTGACTACTTTCTAAAGGCACTGTATATAGTGCACTACTTTTGACCAGGGCCCATAGTTTCATACGTAGGGAATAGGGTGCCATTAGTGACGCAGCAGGCTTTGTGAGGCGGGGTTTCCCCACTTCCATTGGCAGAACAAAGCTTTGTGGTCTGACGTATGATCCAGGGTCAAAGAATGTCTGCACTTAAAAAATAAATCCATGATTAACACACTAATGGACATTATTAGCATGACTGAGCCCAGACCACACTGCAGCTGGTATGTAGCCAGGCATTGGCCAATTTAACAGCATGGGGATTTTCATTATAACTCTGAAAACAAAGGTTATAGAAGGTCTAAGCTGTGACCTCCTAATGAAATCCAACTGAAGAGGCTTCCTGGCTTTGACTCTGAAGAGGCTTCCTGGCTTTGACGCTGAAGAGGCTTCCTGGCCTTGACTCTGAAGAGGCTTCCTGGCTTTGACTCTGAATAGGCTTCCTGGCTTTGACGCTGAAGAGGCTTCCTGGCTTTGACTCTGAAGAGGATTCCTGGCCTTGACCCTGAAGAGGTTTCCTGGCTTTGCCTCTGAAGAGACTTCCTGGCTTTGCCTCTGAAGAGGCTTCCTGGCCTTGACTCTGAAGAGGTTTCCTGGCTTTGCCTCTGAAGAGGCTTCCTGGCTTTGACTCTGTAGAGGCTTCTTGGCTTTGCCTCTGACGAGAATTCCTGGCTTTGACTCTAAATAAGCTTCCTGGCTTTGACTCTGAAGAGGCTTCCTGGCCTTGACTCTGAAGAGGCTTCCTGGCTTTGACTCTGAAGGGGTGTTTTGCTGGATGACCTTGGATGCAACGTTCAGAGGCTTCAACTGAGACTGTAGGGCTGAAACAAAATCAACTGACACTATAGGACTGAAACAAAACCAACTGACACTATAGGACTGGAACAAAACCAACTGAGACTGTAGGACTTGAACAAAACCAACTGAGACTGTAGGACTGGAACAAAACCAACTGAGACTGTAGGACTGGAACAAAACCAACTGAGACTGTAGGACTGGAACAAAACCAACTGAGACTGTAGGACTGGAACAAAACATTAAACTGAGACTGTAGGACTGGAACAAAACATTAAACTGAGACTGTAGGACTGGAACAAAACATTAAACTGAGACTGTAGGACTGGAACAAAACATTAAACTGAGACTGTAGGACTGGAACAAAACATTAAACTGAGACTGTAGGACTGGAACAAAACATTAAACTGAGACTGTAGGACTGGAACAAAACATTAAACTGAGACTGTAGGACTGGAACAAAACCAACTGAGACTGTAGGACTGGAACAAAACATTAAACTGAGACTGTAGGACTGGAACAAAACATTAAACTGAGACTGTAGGACTAGAACAAAACATTAAACTGAGACTGTAGGACTGGAACAAAACATTAAACTGAGACTGTAGGACTGGAACAAAACATTAAACTGAGACTGTAGGACTGGAACAAAACATTAAACTGAGACTGTAGGACTGGAACAAAACATTAAACTGAGACTGTAGGACTGGAACAAAACCAACTGAGACTGTAGGACTGGAACAAAACATGAATCTACTGCCCTTCCTCCAGGATAAGAAACTCCAACTGAGATTGAGGATCTTCACTGAACAAAACTAATACTCCAACCCAGATGTGAGAATGTAGGACTTCAATCTAATACTCCAACCCAGATCAGTGAGAATGTGTTGCTTCATTCAATCTAATACTCCAACCCAGATCAGTGAGAATGTGTTGCTTCATTCAATCTAATACTCCAACCCAGATCAGTGAGAATGTGTTGCTTCATTCAATCTAATACTCCAACCCAGATCAGTAAGGATGTGTTGCTTCATTCAATCTAATACTCCAACCCAGATCAGTAAGGATGTGTTGCTTCATTCAATCTAAAACACCAACTCAGATCAGTGAGGATGTTTGTTCCTTCATTCAATCAATATCATCAATTCATCTTTGTACTGAGCCATGTGTTTTGATGGAGGACCTTGGTGTCCCCGCTGCCCCACGATGAACCTACATCAGTATAGTTCTTAGAAGAACCGGGGACATGTTTATTCCTTGATTAATACTAGCAGACCCACTACGTTTTGCACCAAATCCACCACAATACAGTACAGTGGGGCTTATTAACATCGAAACTAAATGTCATCATACCCAACGATTAGCGCTGTCGCCATATAAAGGAACCAAGTGCCGTGATAAAGACGATTTGAATTAGCGCTAAGCTTTGACAGATGGCTTGTCAACTGAGTTCTATTGCCACAAGGGATGTATTTTCCACTTCCTGTACATTACTTTACCTAACTAGACATAATAATTATCCACTTCCTGTACATTACTTTACCTAACTAGACATAATAATTATCCACTTCCTGTACATTACTTTACCTAACTAGACATAATAATTATCCACTTCCTGTACATTACTTTACCTAACTAGACATAATAATTATCCACTTCCTGTACATTACTTTACCTAACTAGACATAAATGCCACAAGATGACTACTTCTTCTTCTTTCTTTGTTTGTTCTTTGAATTTGACCCCTTTTTCTCCCCAATTTCGTCGTATCCAATTGTTTTAGTAGCTACTATCTTGTCTCATCGCTACAACTCCCGTACGGGCTCGGGAGAGACGAAGGTTTAAAGTCATGCGTCCTCCGATACACAACCCAACCAATCCGCTCCACTTCTTAACACAACGCGCATCCAACCCGGAAGCCGGCCGCACCAATGTGTCAGAGGAAACACCATGCACCTGGCAACCCGCGCACTGCGCCCGGCCCGCCATGGGAGTCGCTGGTGCGCGATGAGACAAGGATATCCCTACCAGCCAAACCCTCCCTAACCCGGTCGCGACCGGTTACGACAGAGCCTGCGAACCCAGAGTCTCTGGTGGCAGAGCTGGCGCTGCAGTACAGGAAATTTCGGGAAATTTCTTTCATATTTCTTAACTTTTTTAAACACATCAATCACTAAACCAACAGGTTGTCTTATTCATATTACCTACACCCTAGAATAGAACATTCTTCCATATGGCATCGGGACTGGAAAACATCCAAACTAGTCCAAACGCATCCACTGTCATCCACACGTCTGTTAGTAACTCAGGATCCAACATGCTTTACACAGCGCAGAGCAAGACAGCATGGGATCAACTGAGCTTCATTGAGATATCCCGAGGGTTCTTTTGCTCTACGCTTGTCCAAAGGGCACTTCCAGATATCACCTACGTATACGAGTATGAAAAGGTCATGTTAGTTATTAGCAGTACATTGTGATGGATGGTTTGACAGTTGGAGGTTGTCTCCTGAAGGCCTATAGCGTTATGAGTAAAAATGTTTTACCTTAAATAACAGGCTAGGGGTGTCATCTGACGAAAGCCCCAGACAGTCAATTAGCCAATCAGCAAGCCAGCCAGGCTGTCAGCTAGTTAACCAACCAAAAACTCATGTTTTTTAAAATGATTTGTATTCTCATTTACCAGATCTAATGTGTTATATTCTCCTACACTCATTTCACATTTCCACAAACTTCAAAGTGTTTCCTTTCAAATGGTACCAAGAATATGCACATCCTTGCTTCAGGTCCTGAGCTACAGCCAGTTAGATTTGGGTATGTCATTTTTGGCGAAAATTGAAAAACAGGATCCGATCCTTTTAAGAGGTTTTTAAATCAGTCAGTCAGCCAGCTAGCCAGCCATAGAGCCAAGCAACCGTGGTACAGTACACTACAACATGGTCCAGCTAGCCAGCCATAGAGCCAAGCAACCGTGGTACAGTACACTACAACATGGTCCAGCCAAGTCCAAACTTGCCTCAGGAGGGGCCAGAAGAACAGATTCAACAGATACGTTCTATTTTTGAGATTTGTTTTGCTTTTGTTTGCTTTTCTGGGCGATTCCCCAAAACTGTATATCTGTGGGTTATCTTCCTGTTAATCTGCAGTGATCAAAGACCTCGGTGTGTGTCCCAAACGGCGCCATATTCCCTATATAGTGCACTACTTTAGACCGGGGGGGGGCCATAGGGCTCTGGGCTATGGTCAAAATTAGTGCACTAAATAGGGAATAGGGTGTCATTTTTTTGGGACACGAGCTTCCTCTATTGTCGGAGTGCAGAGAGCGCGTTGACTTCCCTCCCCAGGCTCACCTCCAGCCCCTGTTGCCAGAACAAGGGAGAGGGAATGTACCGTACATGTGAAAACACCTCCAGTTTTGGACACGGCCGTTGCGTTCACCGCGGGGCTCAATGCCAAAGTCCTCGGACCAAAAATAACAACCAAAAATAACAACCTGTATGGAAAGAAGAGGATCAAGTCGAGTCAGGATGAGGATGCATGGTGGATAGCATTACCCTGGATAAACCTCAAACGCTCTCTCTCTCTCTCTCTCTCTCTCTCTCTCTCTCTCTCTCTCATTCGCACTCTCTTTCTCCTACCTCTCCTCTCTCTCTCTTTCTCCTACCTTACCTCTCTCTCTCTCTTTCTCCTCTCTCTCTCTTTCTCCTCCCTTACCTCTCTCTCCTCTCTTTCTCCTCTCTCTCTTTCTCCTACCTTACCTCTCTCTCCTCTCTTTCTCCTCTCTCTCTTTCTCCTACCTTACCTCTCTCTCCTCTCTTTCTCCTCTCTTCACCTCTCTCCTCTCTTTCTCCTCTCTCTCTCTTTCTCCTCTGTCTCTCTTTCTCCTCCCTTACCTCTCTCTCCTCTCTTTCTCCTCTCTCTCTTTCTCCTCTCTCTCCTCTCTTTCTCCTCCCTTACCTCTGTCTCTCTCTCTGTCTCTCCTCTCTGTCTCTCCTCTCTTTCTCCTCCTTACCTCTCTCCTCTCTTTCTCCTCTCTCTCTTTCTCCTCCTTACCTCTGTCTCTCCTCTCTTCACCTCTCTCTCCTCTCTTTCTCCTCTCTCTCTTTCTCCTCTCTCTCTCTTTCTCCTCCCTCTGTCTCTCTTTCTCCTCCCTCTGTCTCTCTTTCTCCTCCCTTACCTCTGTCTCTCTCTCTTTCTCCTCTCTCTCTTTCTCCTCTCTTCCTCTCCTCTCTTTCTCCTCTCTCTCTTTCTCTCCCTTACCTCTCTCTCCTCTCTTTCTCCTCTCTCTCCTCTCTTTCTCTCTTTCTCCTCTCTTCACCTCTCTCTCCTCTCTTTCTCCTCTCTCTCTTTCTCCTCCCTTACCTCTCTCTCCTCTCTGTCTCCCTCTCTTCTCCTCCCTTACCTCTCTCTCCTCTCTTTCTCCTCTCTCTCTTTCTCCTCCCTTACCTCTGTCTCTCCTCTCTTCACCTCTCTCTCCTCTCTTTCTCCTCTCTCTCTTTCTCCTCCCTTACCTCTCTCTCCTCTCTCCTCTCTTTCTCCTCCCTTACCTCTCTCTCCTCTCTTTCTCCTCTCTCTCTTTCTCCTCTCTTCACCTCTCTCCTCTCTTTCTCCTCCCTTACCTCTCTCTCCTCTCTTTCCCCTCTCTCTCTTTCTCCTCTCTTCACCTCTCTCTCCTCTCTCCTCTCTGTCTCTCCTCTCTTTCTCCTCTCTTCACCTCTCTCTCCTCTCTGTCTCTCCTCTCTTTCTCCTCTCTCTCTCTTTCTCCTCCCTTACCTCTCTCTCCTCTCTCTCTCTCTTTCTCCTCCCTTACCTCTGTCTCTCCTCTCTTTCTCCTCTCTCTCTTTCTCCTCCCTTACCTCTGTCTCTCCTCTCTTTCTCCTCTCTCTCTTTCTCCTCCCTCCTCTCTCTCTCTTTCTCCTCCCTCCTCTCTCCTCTCTTTCTCCTCTCTCTCTCTCTTTCTCCTCCCTTACCTCTGTCTCCTCTCTTTCTCCCTCTCTCTCTCTTTCTCCTCCCTTACCTCTGTCTCTCCCTCTCTTTCTCCTCTCTCTCTCTTTCTCCTCCCCTTACCTCTGTCTCTCCTCTCTCTCTCTCTCTTTCTCCTCCCTTACCTCTCTCTCCTCTCTCTCTCTTTTCTCCTCCCTTACCTCTCTCTCCTCTCTGTCTCTCCTCTCTTTCTCCTCTCTCTCTCTTTCTCCTCCCTTACCTCTCTCTCCTCTCTCTCTCTCTTTCTCCTCTCTTCACCTCTCTCTCCTCTCTGTCTCTCCTCTCTTTCTCCTCTCTCTCTCTCCTCCCTTACCTCTCTCTCTCTCTTCTCCTCTCTCTCTCTTTCTCCTCCCTTACCTCTCTCTCTCTCTTTCTCCTCCCTTACCTCTCTCTCTCCCTTTCTCCTCCTTACCTCCTCTCTCTTTCTCCTCCCCTTACCTCTCTCTCTCTCTCTCTCTCTTTCTCCTCCCTTACCTCTCTCTCCTCTCTGTCTCTCCTCTCTTTCTCCTCTCTCTCTCTTTCTCCTCCTTACCTCTCTCTCTTTCTCCTCCCTTACCTCTCTCTCCTCTCTCTCTCTCTTTCTCCTCCCTTACCTCTCTCTCTTTCTCCTCCCTTACCTCTCTCTCCTCTCTTTCTCCTCTCTCTCTTTCTCCTCTCTCCTCTCTTTCTCCTCCCTTACCTCTGTCTCTCCTCTCTGTCTCTCCTCTCTGTCTCTCCTCTCTTTCTCCTCCCTTACCTCTCTCTCCTCTCTTTCTCCTCTCTCTCTTTCTCCTCCCTTACCTCTGTCTCTCCTCTCTTCACCTCTCTCTCCTCTCTTTCTCCTCTCTCTCTTTCTCCTCTCTCTCTCTTTCTCCTCCCTCTGTCTCTCTTTCTCCTCCCTCTGTCTCTCTTTCTCCTCCCTTACCTCTGTCTCTCCTCTCTTTCTCCTCTCTCTCTTTCTCCTCTCTTCACCTCTCTCTCCTCTCTTTCTCCTCTCTCTCTCTTTCTCCTCCCTTACCTCTCTCTCCTCTCTTTCTCCTCTCTCTCCTCTCTTTCTCCTCTCTCTCTTTCTCCTCTCTTCACCTCTCTCTCCTCTCTTTCTCCTCTCTCTCTTTCTCCTCCCTTACCTCTCTCTCCTCTCTGTCTCTCCTCTCTTTCTCCTCTCTCTCTTTCTCCTCCATTACCTCTCTCTCCTCTCTTTCTCCTCTCTCTCTTTCTCCTCCCTTACCTCTGTCTCTCCTCTCTTCACCTCTCTCTCCTCTCTTTCTCCTCTCTCTCTTTCTCCTCCCTTACCTCTCTCTCCTCTCTCCTCTCTTTCTCCTCCCTTACCTCTCTCTCCTCTCTTTCTCCTCTCTCTCTTTCTCCTCCCTTACTTCTCTCTCCTCTCTTTCTCCTCTCTCTCTTTCTCCTCTCTTCACCTCTCTCCTCTCTTTCTCCTCCCTTACCTCTCTCTCCTCTCTTTCCCCTCTCTCTCTTTCTCCTCTCTTCACCTCTCTCTCCTCTCTCCTCTCTGTCTCTCCTCTCTTTCTCCTCTCTTCACCTCTCTCTCCTCTCTGTCTCTCCTCTCTTTCTCCTCTCTCTCTCTTTCTCCTCCCTTACCTCTCTCTCCTCTCTCTCTCTCTTTCTCCTCCCTTACCTCTGTCTCTCCTCTCTTTCTCCTCTCTCTCTCTTTCTCCTCCCTTACCTCTCTCTCCTCTCTTTCTCCTCCCTTACCTCTCTCTCCTCTCTTTCTCCTCTCTCTCTCTCTTTCTCCTCCCTTACCTCTGTCTCTCCTCTCTTTCTCCTCTCTCTCTCTTTCTCCTCCCTTACCTCTGTCTCTCCTCTCTTTCTCCTCTCTCTCTCTTTCTCCTCCCTTACCTCTGTCTCTCCTCTCTCTCTCTCTTTCTCCTCCCTTACCTCTCTCTCCTCTCTCTCTCTCTTTCTCCTCCCTTACCTCTCTCTCCTCTCTGTCTCTCCTCTCTTTCTCCTCTCTCTCTTTCTCCTCCCTTACCTCTCTCTCCTCTCTCTCTCTTTCTCCTCTCTTCACCTCTCTCTCCTCTCTGTCTCTCCTCTCTTTCTCCTCTCTCTCTCTTTCTCCTCCCTTACCTCTCTCTCTCTCTTTCTCCTCTCTCTCTCTTTCTCCTCCCTTACCTCTCTCTCTCTCTTTCTCCTCCCTTACCTCTCTCTCTCCCTTTCTCCTCCCTTACCTCTCTCTCTCTTTCTCCTCCCTTACCTCTCTCTCCTCTCTCTCTCTTTCTCCTCCCTTACCTCTCTCTCCTCTCTGTCTCTCCTCTCTTTCTCCTCTCTCTCTCTTTCTCCTCCCTTACCTCTCTCTCTTTCTCCTCCCTTACCTCTCTCTCCTCTCTCTCTCTCTTTCTCCTCCCTTACCTCTCTCTCTTTCTCCCCTTACCTCTCTCTCTTTCTCCTCCCTTACCTCTCTCTCTTTCTCCTCCTTACCTCTCTCTCCTCTCTCTCTCTCTTTCTCCTCCCTTACCTCTCTCTCCTCTCTGTCTCTCCTCTCTTTCTCCTCCCTTACCTCTCTCTCTTTCTCCTCCCTTACCTCTCTCTCTTTCTCCTCCCTTACCTCTCTCTCTTTCTCCTCCCTTACCTCTCTCTCTTTCTCCTCCCTTACCTCTCTCTCTTTCTCCTCCCTTACCTCTCTCTCCTCTCTCTCTCTCTTTCTCCTCCCTTACCTCTCTCTCCTCTCTCTCTCTTTCTCCTCCCTTACCTCTCTCTCCTCTCTCTCTCTCTTTCTCCTCCCTTACCTCTCTCTCCTCTCTGTCTCTCCTCTCTTTCTCCTCTCTCTCTCTTTCTCCTCCCTTACCTCTCTCTCTTTCTCCTCCCTTACCTCTCTCTCCCTCTCTCTCTCTTTCTCCTCCCTTACCTCTCTCTCTTTCTCCTCCCTTACCTCTCTCTCTTTCTCCTCCCTTACCTCTCTCTCTTTCTCCTCCCTTACCTCTCTCTCTTTCTCCTCCCTTACCTCTCTCTCTTTCTCCTCCCTTACCTCTCTCTCCTCTCTCTCTCTCTTTCTCCTCCCTTACCTCTCTCTCCTCTCTGTCTCTCCTCTCTTTCTCCTCCCTTACCTCTCTCTCTTTCTCCTCCTTACCTCTCTCTCTTTCTCCTCCCTTACCTCTCTCTCTTTCTCCTCCCTTACCTCTCTCTCTTTCTCCTCCCTTACCTCTCTCTCCTCTCTCTCTCTTTTCTCCTCCCTTACCTCTCTCTCCTCTCTCTCTCTCTTTCTCCTCCCTTACCTCTCTCTCCTCTCTGTCTCTCCTCTCTTTCTCCTCTCTCTCTCTTTCTCCTCCCTTACCTCTCTCTCCTCTCTCTCTCTCTTTCTCCTCCCTTACCTCTGTCTCTCCTCTCTTTCTCCTCTCTCTATCTTTCTCCACCCTCTCCCTTCTCCAGTACATGGTGTGAGTGGAACAGAGAGGAGTCCAAGGAGTCCACTGGAAGCCCATTTCAGATCTCACCCTATGGATTATAACACCCACTCACTACAGCACAGCCCATGTCCTCAATAACCCCAGTTATAATACAATATAACACTCACTCACTAGAGCACAGCCCATGTCCTCAATAACCCCAGTTATAATACAATATAACACTCACTCGCTACAGCACAGACCAAGAAGGAGAGTGATGGAGTTCTGCATCAGATGACCTGGTCTCCACAATTAGCCGACCTCAACCCAATTTGATGGTTTGGGATGAGTCGGACCGCAGAGTGAAGGAAAAGCAGCCAACAAGTGCTCAGCACAATATGGTAACTCCTTCAAGACTGTTGGAAAAGCATTCCAGGTGAAGCTGGTTGACAGAATGCCAAGAGTGTGCAAAGCTGTCATCAAGACAAAGGGTGGCTACTTTGAAGAATCTCAAATATAAAATATATTTTGATTTGTTTAACACTTTTCTGATTACTACATGATTCCGTTTGTGTTATTTCATAGTTTTGATGTCTTCACTATTATTCTACAATAAAAGTAAAGAAAAACCCTTGAATGAGAAGCTGTGTCCAAACCTTTTGACTGGTACTTTAGGTCCGACTCCAAAGCAATGAAAATGTTCTAGTAGCCGAGCCAAAGAATGTCCAGCGTTAGCTAGATATCAAAGGGAAAATTACAACTTGAGGCAAATGGTTTGTCCTAAACGAAACACTCATCATAAACGGCTCCCATAGTCCCAAATGGCTCCCTCTTCCCTACATAGAGCACTACTTTGGACCAGATCCTTTATAGGGAACTATAGAGGTAATAGGGAACCATTAGGGATGCGACCAGAGCCTTTAGTACTGCCTGTTCTCTATCAATCAATTCAGGTTCAAGTTGTATTAGTCCTATGTACGGGATACACATGGTAGACAGGAAGTTGTTGCAGGAAGATGGCGCCGGAGGGGATGTATTAGTCCTATGTACGGGATACACATGGTAGACAGGAAGTTGTTGCAGGAAGATGGCGCCGGAGGGGATTTAATAGTCCTATGTACGGGATACACATGGTAGACAGGAAGTTGTTGCAGGAAGATGGAGCCGGAGGGGATGTATTAGTCCTATGTACGGGATACACATGGTAGACAGGAAGTTGGAGCCGGAGGGAGTTTATTAGTCCTATGTACGGGATACACATGGTAGACAGGAAGTTGTTGCAGGAAGATGGCGCCGGAGGGGATGTATTAGTCCTATGTACGGGATACACATGGTAGACAGGAAGTTGTTGCAGGAAGATGGCGCCGGAGGGGATGTATTAGTCCTATGTATGGGAATATCGTACATATATTTATTTTGCTCCTTTGCACCCCATTATTTCTATCTCTACTTTGCACATTCTTCCACTGCAAATCTACCATTCCAGTGTTTTACTTGCTATATTGTATTTACTTTGCCACCATGGCCTTTTTTTGCCTTTACCTCCCTCATCTCACCTCATTTTCTCACATTGTATATAGACTTGTTTATACTGTATTATTGACTGTATGTTTGTTTTACTCCATGTGTAACTCTGTGTTGTTGTTTGTGTCGAACTGCTTTGCTTTATTTATTGGCCAGGTCGCAGTTGTAAAAGAGAACTGTCACGCCCTGGTCGAAAGGAAGATAACAACATGTAGGAATTCAAAACATGAACTGTATAACCGCCAGGCTGTATGAATTGGGTAAGCTACCATCTCTACGTGACAGCTCGCGCTAGCAGGATCTGCAGACAATCATCCAGACTGACAGGAACCTCTGACTGGGTGTAATACATCACCATCCAGACAGACAGGAACCTCTGACTGGGTGTAATACATCACCATCCAGACAGACAGGAACCTCTGACTGGGTGTAATACATCACCATCCAGACAGACAGGAACCTCTGACTGGGTGTAATACATCACCATCCAGACTGACAGGAACCTCTGACTGGGTGTAATACATCACCATCCAGACAGACAGGAACCTCTGACTGGGTGTAATACATCACCATCCAGACTGACAGGAACCTCTGACTGGGTGTATTACATCACCATCCAGACAGACAGGAACCTCTGACTGGGTGTAATACATCACCATCCAGACAGAACCTCTGACTGGGTGTAGACTGAGGAACCTCTGACTGGGTGTAATACATCACCATCCAGACAGACAGGAACCTCTGACTGGGTGTAATACATCACCATCCAGACAGACAGGAACCTCTGACTGGGTGTAATACATCACCATCCAGACAGACAGGAACCTCTGACTGGGTGTAATACATCACCATCCAGACAGACAGGAACCTCTGACTGGGTGTAATACATCACCATCCAGACAGACAGGAACCTCTGACTGGGTGTAATACATCACCATCCAGACAGACAGGAACCTCTGACTGGGTGTAATACATCACCATCCAGACAGACAGGAACCTCTGACTGGGTGTAATACATCACCATCCAGACAGACAGGAACCTCTGACTGGGTGTAATACATCACCATCCAGACAGACAGGAACCTCTGACTGGGTGTAATACATCACCATCCAGACAGACAGGAACCTCTGACTGGGTGTAATACATCACCATCCAGACAGACAGACAGGAACCTCTGACTGGGTGTAATACATCACCATCCAGACAGACAGGAACCTCTGACTGGGTGTAATACATCACCATCCAGACAGACAGAAACCTCTGACTGGGTGTAATACATCACCATCCAGACAGACAGACAGGAACCTCTGACTGGGTGTAATACATCACCATCCAGACAGACAGACAGGAACCTCTGACTGGGTGTAATACATCACCATCCAGACAGACAGGAACCTCTGACTGGGTGTAATACATCACCATCCAGACAGACAGGAACCTCTGACTGGGTGTAATACATCACCATCCAGACAGACAGAACCTCTGACTGGGTGTAATACATCACCATCCAGACAGACAGGAACCTCTGACTGGGTGTAATACATCACCATCCAGACAGACAGGAACCTCTGACTGGGTGTAATACATCACCATCCAGACAGACAGGAACCTCTGACTGGGTGTAATACATCACCATCCAGACAGACAGGAACCTCTGACTGGGTGTAATACATCACCATCCAGACAGACAGGAACCTCTGACTGGGTGTAATACATCACCATCCAGACAGACAGGAACCTCTGACTGGGTGTAATACATCACCATCCAGACAGACAGACAGGAACCTCTGACTGGGTGTAATACATCACCATCCAGACAGACAGACAGGAACCTCTGACTGGGTGTAATACATCACCATCCAGACAGACAGGAACCTCTGACTGGGTGTAATACATCACCATCCAGACAGACAGGAACCTCTGACTGGGTGTAATACATCACCATCCAGACAGACAGGAACCTCTGACTGGGTGTAATACATCACCATCCAGACTGACAGGAACCTCTGACTGGGTGTAATACATCACCATCCAGACAGACAGGAACCTCTGACTGGGTGTAATACATCACCATCCAGACAGACAGGAACCTCTGACTGGGTGTAATACATCACCATCCAGACAGACAGACAGGAACCTCTAACTGGGTGTAATACATCACCATCCAGACAGACAGGAACCTCTGACTGGGTGTAATACATCACCATCCAGACAGACAGACAGGAACCTCTGACTGGGTGTAATACATCACCATCCAGACAGACAGGAACCTTTGACTGGGTGTAATACATCACCATCCAGACAGACAGGAACCTCTGACTGGGTGTAATACATCACCATCCAGACAGACAGGAACCTCTGACTGGGTGTAATACATCACCATCCAGACAGACAGGAACCTCTGACTGGGTGTAATACATCACCATCCAGACTGACAGGAACCTCTGACTGGGTGTAATACATCACCATCCAGACTGACAGGAACCTCTGACTGGGTGTAATACATCACCATCCAGACAGACAGACAGGAACCTCTGACTGGGTGTAATACATCACCATCCAGACTGACAGGAACCTCTGACTGGGTGTAATACATCACCATCCAGACAGACAGGAACCTCTGACTGGGTGTAATACATCACCATCCAGACAGACAGGAACCTCTGACTGGGTGTAATACATCACCATCCAGACAGACAGGAACCTCTGACTGGGTGTAATACATCACCATCCAGACTGACAGGAACCTCTGACTGGGTGTAATACATCACCATCCAGACAGACAGTAACCTCTGACTGGGTGTAATACATCACCATCCAGACTGACAGACAGGAACCTCTGACTGGGTGTAATACATCACCATCCAGACTGACAGACAGGAACCTCTGACTGGGTGTAATACATCACCATCCAGACAGACAGGAACCTCTGACTGGGTGTAATACATCACCATCCAGACAGACAGGAACCTCTGACTGGGTGTAATACATCACCATCCAGACAGACAGGAACCTCTGACTGGGTGTAATACATCACCATCCAGACAGACAGGAACCTCTGACTGGGTGTAATACATCACCATCCAGACAGACTGACAGGAACCTCTGACTGGGTGTAATACATCACCATCCAGACAGACAGACAGGAACCTCTGACTGGGTGTAATACATCACCATCCAGACTGACAGGAACCTCTGACTGGGTGTAATACATCACCATCCAGACAGACAGGAACCTTTGACTGGGTGTAATACATCACCATCCAGACTGACAGACAGGAACCTCTGCCTGGGTGTAATACATCACCATCCAGACTGACAGGAACCTCTGACTGGGTGTAATACATCACCATCCAGACTGACAGGAACTTCTGACTGGGTGTAATACATCACCATCCAGACAGACAGGAACCTCTGACTGGGTGTATTACATCACCATCCAGACAGACAGGAACCTCTGACTGGGTGTAATACATCACCATCCAGACAGACAGGAACCTCTGACTGGGTGTAATACATCACCATCCAGACAGACAGACAGGAACCTCTGACTGGGTGTAATACATCACCATCCAGACTGACAGGAACCTCTGACTGGGTGTAATACATCACCATCCAGACTGACAGGAACCTCTGACTGGGTGTAATACATCACCATCCAGACTGACAGACAGGAACCTCTGACTGGGTGTAATACATCACCATCCAGACAGACAGACAGGAACCTCTGACTGGGTGTAATACATCACCATCCAGACAGACAGACAGGAACCTCTGACTGGGTGTAATACATCACCATCCAGACAGACAGGAACCTCTGACTGGGTGTAATACATCACCATCCAGACTGACAGGAACCTCTGACTGGGTGTAATACATCACCATCCAGACTGACAGGAACCTCTGACTGGGTGTAATACATCACCATCCAGACAGACAGGAACCTCTGACTGGGTGTAATACATCACCATCCAGACAGACAGGAACCTCTGACTGGGTGTAATACATCACCATCCAGACAGACAGGAACCTCTGACTGGGTGTAATACAGTCACCATCCAGACTGACAGACAGGAACCTCTGACTGGGTGTAATACATCACCATCCAGACAGACAGGAACCTCTGACTGGGTGTAATACATCACCATCCAGACAGACAGGAACCTCTGACTGGGTGTAATACATCACCATCCAGACTGACAGGAACCTCTGACTGGGTGTAATACATCACCATCCAGACTGACAGGAACCTCTGACTGGGTGTAATACATCACCATCCAGACTGACAGGAACCTCTGACTGGGTGTAATACATCACCATCCAGACTGACAGGAACCTCTGACTGGGTGTAATACATCACCATCCAGACAGACAGGAACCTCTGACTGGGTGTAATACATCACCATCCAGACTGACAGGAACCTCTGACTGGGTGTAATACATCACCATCCAGACTGACAGGAACCTCTGACTGGGTGTAATACATCACCATCCAGACTGACAGGAACCTCTGACTGGGTGTAATACATCACCATCCAGACTGACAGGAACCTCTGACTGGGTGTAATACATCACCATCCAGACAGACAGGAACCTCTGACTGGGTGTAATACATCACCATCCAGACAGACAGGAACCTCTGACTGGGTGTAATACATCACCATCCAGACAGACAGACAGGAACCTCTGACTGGGTGTAATACATCACCATCCAGACTGACAGGAACCTCTGACTGGGTGTAATACATCACCATCCAGACAGACAGGAACCTCTGACTGGGTGTAATACATCACCATCCAGACAGACAGGAACCTCTGACTGGGTGTAATACATCACCATCCAGACAGACAGGAACCTCTGACTGGGTGTAATACATCACCATCCAGACAGACAGGAACCTCTGACTGGGTGTAATACATCACCATCCAGACAGACAGGAACCTCTGACTGGGTGTAATACATCACCATCCAGACAGACAGGAACCTCTGACTGGGTGTAATACATCACCATCCAGACTGACAGGAACCTCTGACTGGGTGTAATACATCACCATCCAGACTGACAGGAACCTCTGACTGGGTGTAATACATCACCATCCAGACTGACAGGAACCTCTGACTGGGTGTAATACATCACCATCCAGACAGACAGGAACCTCTGACTGGGTGTAATACATCACCATCCAGACAGACAGGAACCTCTGACTGGGTGTAATACAGTCACCATCCAGACTGACAGACAGGAACCTCTGACTGGGTGTAATACATCACCATCCAGACAGACAGGAACCTCTGACTGGGTGTAATACATCACCATCCAGACAGACTGACAGGAACCTCTGACTGGGTGAAATACAGTCACCATCCAGACTGACAGGAACCTCTGACTGGGTGTAATACATCACCATCCAGACAGACAGGAACCTCTGACTGGGTGTAATACATCACCATCCAGACTGACAGGAACCTCTGACTGGGTGTAATACATCACCATCCAGACAGACAGACAGGAACCTCTGACTGGGTGTAATACATCACCATCCAGACAGACAGGAACCTCTGACTGGGTGTAATACATCACCATCCAGACAGACAGGAACCTCTGACTGGGTGTAATACATCACCATCCAGACTGACAGGAACCTCTGACTGGGTGTAATACATCACCATCCAGACAGACAGGAACCTCTGACTGGGTGTAATACATCACCATCCAGACAGACAGGAACCTCTGACTGGGTGTAATACATCACCATCCAGACAGACAGGAACCTCTGACTGGGTGTAATACATCACCATCCAGACAGACAGGAACCTCTGACTGGGTGTAATACATCACCATCCAGACAGACAGGAACCTCTGACTGGGTGTAATACATCACCATCCAGACAGACAGGAACCTCTGACTGGGTGTAATACATCACCATCCAGACAGACAGGAACCTCTGACTGGGTGTAATACATCACCATCCAGACAGACAGGAACCTCTGACTGGGTGTAATACATCACCATCCAGACTGACAGGAACCTCTGACTGGGTGTAATACATCACCATCCAGACAGACAGGAACCTCTGACTGGGTGTAATACATCACCATCCAGACAGACAGGAACCTCTGACTGGGTGTAATACATCACCATCCAGACAGACAGGAACCTCTGACTGGGTGTAATACATCACCATCCAGACTGACAGGAACCTCTGACTGGGTGTAATACATCACCATCCAGACTGACAGGAACCTCTGACTGGGTGTAATACATCACCATCCAGACTGACAGGAACCTCTGACTGGGTGTAATACATCACCATCCAGACAGACAGGAACCTCTGACTGGGTGTAATACATCACCATCCAGACTGACAGGAACCTCTGACTGGGTGTAATACATCACCATCCAGACAGACAGGAACCTCTGACTGGGTGTAATACATCACCATCCAGACTGACAGGAACCTCTGACTGGGTGTAATACATCACCATCCAGACTGACAGGAACCTCTGACTGGGTGTAATACATCACCATCCAGACAGACAGACAGGAACCTCTGACTGGGTGTAATACATCACCATCCAGACAGACAGGAACCTCTGACTGGGTGTAATACATCACCATCCAGACTGACAGGAACCTCTGACTGGGTGTAATACAGTCACCATCCAGACTGACAGGAACCTCTGACTGGGTGTAATACATCACCATCCAGACTGACAGGAACCTCTGACTGGGTGTAATACATCACCATCCAGACAGACAGGAACCTCTGACTGGGTGTAATACATAACCATCCAGACTGACAGGAACCTCTGACTGGGTGTAATACATCACCATCCAGACAGACAGGAACCTCTGACTGGGTGTAATACATCATGATAGTATTTCAACCACATAAAATATGCATCCAAGCCGACCTGACATCTGATCAGAAACATGTCGTTTTTCACAGCTTTCTATTTTCCTTTCAACCGGTCACAAACTGATGCAGAAAATAATTTCCCGTCATTTATTTTTACTGCATTTTCTCTCTGGTCCCTAAAATTATTTTTGTTGCTAAAGGAGTGGAGATTGGACTGTACCGTTCATCGTTAAGGTGTAGGCCAAGGCGCAGCGTGATTTGAATTCATCATATTTTATTGAAATGTGAACCAGCAAAAAAAAAAACAATAAACAATACAACAAACGAAAAGCTTCATCGTGCAAAAATATACATGCAACCAAACCGGGACAAGATCCCACAACTGAAGGTGGGAAAAAGGGCTGCCTAAGTATGATCCCCAATCAGAGACAACGATAGACAGCTGCCTCTGATTGGGAACCATGCTAGTCCAACAAAGAAAAATTATAAGCAGAAACACGTCTCTGACAGTAGCCTACAGCACATTTTCTACCTACTGTCCTCTGTCTCTGACAGTAGCCTACAGCGCATTTTCTACCTACTGTCCTCTGTCTCTGACAGTAGCCTACAGCGCATTTTCTACATACCGTCCTCTGTCTCTGACAGTAGCCTACAGCGCATTTTCTTTTCTACATACTGTCTACATTTTCTACATACGGTCCTCTGTCTCTGACAGTAGCCTACAGCGCATTTTCTACATACTGTCCTCCGTCTCTGACAGTAGCCTACAGCGCATTTTCTACATACTGTCCTCTGTCTCTGACAGTAGCCTACAGCGCATTTTCTACATACTGTCCTCTGTCTCTGACAGTAGCCTACAGCGCATTTTCTACATACTGTCTACATACGGTCCTCTGTCTCTGACAGTAGCCTACAGCGCATTTTCTACATACCGTCCTCTGTCTCTGACAGTAGCCTACAGCGCATTTTCTACATACTGTCCTCTGTCTCTGACAGTAGCCTACAGCGCATTTTCTACATACGGTCCTCTGTCTCTGACAGTAGCCTACAGCGCATTTTCTACATACTGTCTACATACGGTCCTCTGTCTCTGACAGTAGCCTACAGCGCATTTTCTACATACTGTCTACATACGGTCCTCTGTCTCTGACAGTAGCCTACAGCGCATTTTCTACATACTGTCTACATACTGTCCTCCGTCTCTGACAGTAGCCTTACAGCGCATTTTCTACATACGGTCCTCTGTCTCTGACAGTAGCCTACAGCGCATTTTCTACATACTGTCCTCTGTCTCTGACAGTAGCCTGCAGCGCATTTTCTACATACGGTCCTCCGTCTCTGACAGTAGCCTACAGCGCATTTTCTACATACCGTCCTCTGTCTCTGACAGTAGCCTACAGCGCATTTTCTACATACTGTCTACATACGGTCCTCTGTCTCTGACAGTAGCCTACAGCGCATTTTCTACATACTGTCCTCTGTCTCTGACAGTAGCCTACAGCGCATTTTCTACATACCGTCCTCTGTCTCTGACAGTAGCCTACAGCGCATTTTCTACATACGGTCCTCTGTCTCTGACAGTAGCCTACAGCGCATTTTCTACATACTGTCTACATACGGTCCTCTGTCTCTGACAGTAGCCTACAGCGCATTTTCTACATACGGTCCTCTGTCTCTGACAGTAGCCTACAGCGCATTTTCTACATACCGTCCTCTGTCTCTGACAGTAGCCTACAGCGCATTTTCTACATACGGTCCTCTGTCTCTGACAGTAGCCTACAGCGCATTTTCTACATACGGTCCTCTGTCTCTGACAGTAGCCTACAGCGCATTTTCTACATACGGTCCTCTGTCTCTGACAGTAGCCTACAGCGCATTTTCTACATACCGTCCTCTGTCTCTGACAGTAGCCTACAGCGCATTTTCTACATACCGTCCTCTGTCTCTGACAGTAGCCTACAGCGCATTTTCTACATACCGTCCTCTGTCTCTGACAGTAGCCTACAGCGCATTTTCTACATACTGTAAGTGGGTTTGGGGTCGGTGGCTTACACTTTACACTCAGATTGACACTTTACACTCAGATTGACAGATTGACACTTTACACTCAGATTGACACTTTATCACATCTAGTCGGACGGTTGCAGATGGATTATTAGCAAATTGCAGGCGGCTGAACAAACTGCTGACCTGAGCAGACTAACACTCTCTCTCTCTCTCTCTCTCTCTCTCTCACACACACACACACACACGTACAGACACAGACACAGACACAGACACACACACACACACACACACACACACACACACACACACACACACACACACACACACACACACACATACGGTCACACACACACACACACACACACACACACACACACACACGGCACTCTCTGACACTTTATCCAGTATGTGCAGACAAACACACTCCTCGTGTAGACATGCGAACAAAATCATTCACAATGGTGCACATGTACACCCCCCCCCCCTCATTAATATTCCACACATCTACATACCCACACACACTAATAACTGAGACCAGATGATGTGTTTTCTGGCACATGCTCCAGCTGTCTGATAAAACCAACCAGATAAACCAACCAGATAATACCAACCAGATAAAACCAACCAGATAAAACCAGATAAAACCAACCAGATAAAACCAACCAACCAGATAAAAACCAACCAGATAAAACCAACCAGATAAAACCAACCAATAAAACAGATAATACCAACCAGATAAAACCAACCAGATAATACCAACCAGATAATACCAACCAGATAAAACCAACCAGATAAAACCAACCAGATAAAACCAACCAGATAATACCAACCAGATAAAACCAACCAGATAAAACCAACCAGATAAAACCAACCAGATAAAACCAACCAACCAGATAAAACCAACCAGATAAAACCAACCAGATAAAACCAACCAATCAGATAATACCAACCAGATAATACCAACCAGATAATACCAACCAGATAAAACCAACCAGATAAAACCAACCAGATAAAACCAACCAGATAATACCAACCAACCAGATAATACCAACCAGATAAAACCAACCAGATAATACCAACCAGATAAAACCAACCAGATAATACCAACCAGATAATACCAACCAGATAAAACCAACCAGATAAAACCAACCAGATAAAACCAACCAGATAAAACCAACCAGATAATACCAACCAGATAATACCAACCAGATAAAACCAACCAGATAAAACCAACCAGATAATACCAACCAGATAATACCAACCAGATAATACCAACCAACCAGATAATACCAACCAGATAATACCAACCAGATAAAACCAACCAACCAGATAAAACCAACCAGATAATACCAACAACCAGATAAAACCAACCAGATAATACCAACCAGATAAAACCAACCAATACCAACCAGATAAAACCAACCAGATAAAACCAACCAGATAAAACCAACCAGATAATACCAACCAGATAATACCAACCAGATAAAACCAACCAACCAGATAATACCAACCAGATAATACCAACCAGATGATACCAACCAACCAGATAAAACCAACCAGATAAAACCAACCAGATAATACCAACCAGATAAAACCAACCAGATAAAACCAACCAACCAGATAAAACCAACCAGATAAAACCAACCAGATAATACCAACCAGATAAAACCAACCAGATAAAACCAACCAACCAGATAATACCAACCAACCAGATAATACCAACCAGATAATACCAACCAGATAAAACCAACCAGATAATACCAACCAACCAGATAATACCAACCAGATAAAACCAACCAGATAAAACCAACCAACCAGATAAAACCAACCAACCAGATAATACCAACCAACCAGATAATACCAACCAGATAATACCAACCAGATAATACCAACCAGATAATACCAACCAGATAATACCAACCAGATAAAACCAACCAGATAAAACCAACCAGATAAAACCAACCAGATAATACCAACCAGATAATACCAACCAGATAATACCAACCAACCAGATAATACCAACCAGATAAAACCAACCAGATAAAACCAACCAGATAATACCAACCAGATAATACCAACCAGATAATACCAACCAGATAATAAAACCAACCAGATAAAACCAACCAGATAAAACCAACCAGATAAAACCAACCAGATAATACCAACCAGATAATACCAACCAGATAAAACCAACCAGATAAAACCAACCAACCAGATAAAACCAACCAGATAAAACCAACCAGATAAAACCAACCAGATAAAACCAACCAGATAAAACCAACCAATCAGATAAAACCAACCAGATAAAACCAACCAGATAAAACCAACCAGATAAAACCAACCAGATAATACCAACCAGATAAAACCAACCAGATAATACCAACCAGATAATACCAACCAGATAATACCAACCAGATAATACCAACCAGATAATACCAACCAGATAATACCAACCAGATAATACCAACCAGATAATACCAACCAACCAGATAATACCAACCAGATAAAACCAACCAGATAATACCAACCAACCAGATAATACCAACCAGATAAACCAACCAGATAATACCAACCAGATAAAACCAACCAACCAGATAATACCAACCAGATAAAACCAACCAGATAATACCAACCAGATAATACCAACCAGATAATACCAACCAGATAATACCAACCAGATAATACCAACCAGATAAAACCAACCAGATAAAACCAACCAGATAATACCAACCAGATAATACCAACCAGATAAAACCAACCAGATAAACCAACCAGATAAACCAACCAGATAATACCAACCAGATAAAACCAACCAGATAATACCAACCAGATAAAACCAACCAGATAATACCAACCAGATAAAACCAACCAACCAGATAAAACCAACCAGATAAAACCAACCAGATAAAACCAACCAGATAAAACCAACCAGATAAACCAACCAGATAAACCAACCAGATAATACCAACCAGATAATACCAACCAGATAAAACCAACCAGATAATACCAACCAGATAATACCAACCAGATAATACCAACCAGATAATACCAACCAGATAAAACCAACCAGATAAAACCAACCAGATAAAACCAACCAGATAATACCAACCAGATAATACCAACCAGATAATACCAACCAGATAATACCAACCAGATAATACCAACCAACCAGATAATACCAACCAGATAAAACCAACCAGATAAAACCAACCAGATAATACCAACCAGATAATACCAACCAGATAATACCAACCAGATAATACCAACCAGATAAAACCAACCAACCAGATAATACCAACCAGATAATACCAACCAGATGATACCAACCAGATAAAACCAACCAGATAAAACCAACCAGATAATACCAACCAGATAAAACCAACCAGATAAACCAACCAACCAGATAAAACCAACCAGATAAAACCAACCAGATAAAACCAACCAGATAATACCAACCAACCAGATAATACCAACCAGATAATACCAACCAGATAAAACCAACCAGATAATACCAACCAGATAAAACCAACCAGATAATACCAACCAGATAAAACCAACCAGATAAAACCAACCAGATAATACCAACCAGATAAAACCAACCAGATAATACCAACCAGATAATACCAACCAGATAATACCAACCAGATAAAACCAACCAGATAAAACCAACCAACCAGATAAAACCAACCAGATAAAACCAACCAGATAAAACCAACCAGATAATACCAACCAGATAATACCAACCAGATAATACCAACCAGATAATACCAACCAGATAATACCAACCAGATAATACCAACCAGATAATACCAACCAGATAATACCAACCAGATAATACCAACCAGATAATACCAACCAGATAATACCAACCAGATAATACCAACCAGATAAAACCAACCAGATAAAACCAACCAACCAGATAAAACCAACCAGATAAAACCAACCAGATAAAACCAACCAGATAAAACCAACCAGATAAAACCAACCAGATAAAACCAACCAGATAAAACCAACCAGATAAACCAACCAACCAGATAAAACCAACCAGATAAAACCAACCAGATAAAACCAACCAGATAATACCAACCAGATAAAACCAACCAACCAGATAAAACCAACCAGATAAAACCAACCAACCAGATAAAACCAACCAGATAAAACCAACCAATAGATAAACCAACCAGATAAAACCAACCAACCAGATAAAACCAACCAGATAAAACCAACCAGATAAAACCAACCAGATAAAAACCAACCAGATAAAACCAACCAGATAAAACCAACCAGATAAAACCAACCAGATAAAACCAACCAACCAGATAATACCAACCAGATAAAACCAACCAGATAATACCAACCAACCAGATAATACCAACCAGATAAAACCAACCAGATAAAAACCAACCAGATAAAACCAACCAGATAAAACCAACCAGATAAAACCAACCAGATAAAACCAACCAGATAAACCAACCAGATAAAACCAACCAGATAATACCAACCAACCAGATAAAAACCAGATAAAACCAACCAGATAAAACCAACCAGATAAAAAACCAACCAGATAAACCAACCAGATAAAACCAACCAACCAGATAAAACCAACCAGATAAAACCAACCAGATAAAACCAACCAGATAAAACCAACCAGATAAAACCAACCAGATAAAACCAACCAGATAAAACCAACCAGATAAAACCAACCAGATAATACCAACCAGATAATAAACCAGATAAAACCAACCAGATAAAACCAACCAGATAAAACCAGATAAAACCAACCAGATAAACCAACCAGATAAAACCAACCAGATAAAACCAACCAGATAATACCAACCAGATAAAAAACCAACCAGATAAAACCAACCAGATAAAACCAACCAACCAGATAAAACCAACCAGATAAAACCAACCAGATAAAACCAACCAGATAAAACCAACCAGATAAAACCAACCAGATAAAACCAACCAACCAGATAAAACCAACCAGATAAAACCAACCAGATAAAACCAACCAGATAATACCAACCAGATAAAACCAACCAGATAAAACCAACCAGATAATACCAACCAGATAATACCAACCAGATAAAACCAACCAGATAAAACCAACCAGATAAAACCAACCAGATAATACCAACCAGATAATACCAACCAGATAATACCAACCAGATAATACCAACCAGATAATACCAACCAGATAATACCAACCAGATAATACCAACCAGATAAAACCAACCAGATAATACCAACCAGATAAAACCAACCAGATAAAACCAACCAACCAGATAAAACCAACCAGATAAAACCAACCAACCAGATAAAACCAACCAACCAGATAAAACCAACCAGATAAAACCAACCAGATAAAACCAACCAGATAATACCAACCAACCAGATAATACCAACCAGATAAAACCAACCAGATAAAACCAACCAGATAAAACCAACCAGATAATACCAACCAGATCATACCAACCAGATAAAACCAACCAGATAAAACCAACCAGATAATACCAACCAGATAAAACCAACCAGATAATACCAACCAGATCAAACCAACCAGATAAAACCAACCAGATAAAACCAACCAGATAAAACCAACCAACCAGATAATACCAACCAGATAAAACCAACCAACCAGATAAAACCAACCAACCAGATAAAACCAACCAACCAGATAAAACCAACCAGATAAAACCAACCAACCAGATAAAACCAACCAGATAAAACCAACCAGATAAAACCAACCAGATAAAACCAACCAGATAAAACCAACCAACCAGATAAAACCAACCAACCAGATAAAACCAACCAGATAAAACCAACCAGATAAAACCAACCAACCAGATAATACCAACCAGATAAAACCAACCAGATAATACCAACCAACCAGATAATACCAACCAACCAGATAATACCAACCAGATAAAACCAACCAGATAAAACCAACCAGATAAAACCAACCAGATAAAACCAACCAGATAAAACCAACCAACCAGATAATACCAACCAGATAAAACCAACCAGATAATACCAACCAACCAGATAATACCAACCAACCAGATAAAACCAACCAGATAAAACCAACCAGATAAAACCAACCAACCAGATAATACCAACCAGATAAAACCAACCAACCAGATAAAACCAACCAGATAAAACCAACCAACCAGATCATACCAACCAGATAAAACCAACCAGATAAAACCAACCAGATAAAACCAACCAGATAAAACCAACCAGATAAAACCAACCAGATAAAACCAACCAGATAATACCAACCAGATAAACCAACCAGATAAAACCAACCAGATAAAACCAACCAGATAATACCAACCAGATAATACCAACCAGATAAAACCAACCAGATAATACCAACCAGATAATACCAACCAGATAAAACCAACCAGATAAAACCAACCAGATAATACCAACCAGATAATACCAACCAGATAAAACCAACCAGATAATACCAACCAGATAATACCAACCAGATAATACCAACCAACCAGATAATACCAACCAGATAAAACCAACCAGATAAAACCAACCAGATAAAACCAACCAGATAAAACCAACCAGATAATACCAACCAACCAGATAAAACCAACCAGATAAAACCAACCAACCAGATAAAACCAACCAGATAATACCAACCAGATAATACCAACCAGATAAAACCAACCAGATAATACCAACCAGATAAAACCAACCAGATAAAACCAACCAGATCAAACCAACCAGATAAAACCAACCAGATAATACCAACCAGATAATACCAACCAGATAATACCAACCAGAACCAGATAAAACCAACCAGATAATACCAACCAGATAATACCAACCAGATAAAACCAACCAGATAATACCAACCAGATAATACCAACCAGAACCAGATAAAACCAACCAGATAAACCAACCAGATAAACCAACCAGATAAAACCAACCAGATAATACCAACCAGATAATACCAACCAGATAAAACCAACCAGATAATACCAACCAGATAATACCAACCAGATAATACCAACCAACCAGATAATACCAACCAGATAATACCAACCAGATAATACCAACCAGATCATACCAACCAACCAGATAATACCAACCAGATAATACCAACCAGATAATACCAACCAGATAAAACCAACCAGATAAAACCAACCAGATAATACCAACCAGATAATACCAACCAGATAATACCAACCAGATAATACCAACCATATAATACCAACCAGATAAAACCAACCAGATCATCAGAGGAACAGGAAGACCCGTTACAAAGCAGTGGATCATCATCATCTCACAAAACTCATCTTTGAGGCTTGATTTTCTGTTCCCAAAATGGAACCCTGTATTCCCTTCCTATAGTGCACAGATGGTATCAGAGACTAGAAAATGCTAATCGGGAAGAGAACAGATCTCCGAAATTATGATTTCCAAATGATTTCCAATGCTGCCTGGCATGAAGGAACACTAGACAAGCCATCCCCAAGCTTGGGGGAGTTATATCATCGCATATTACAATACGCTTCCTCTGAAAGGTTGATGTCTTTTTGGAAATAGGAAGTCAGTTTCGTGGTGTCTCTTGGTACATATATTAGTGATACTGAAAAAAACAATGGCTGCACACCAAATGGTATACTAGTCCCAGAAATGTATTGGTCCAGCAGGCCAAGGAAGTATCAGCCAAGACTGGTTCTCCATGTTCAAGCTAGAATAGAGAGGGCTGGCAAAGACTAGAGAGTGCTGGCATAGACTAGAGAGGGCTGACAAAGACTATAGAGAGGGCTTGCAAAGACCCTAGAGAGGGCTGGCAAAGACCCTAGAGAGGGCTGGCAAAGACCCTAGAGAGGGCTGGCAAAGACCATAGAGAGGGCTGGCAAAGACTAGAGAGGGCTGACAAAGACTAGAGAGGGCTGACAAAGACTAGAGAGGGCTGACAAAGACTAGAGAGGGCTGGCAAAGACTAGAGAGGGCTGGCAAAGACTAGAGAGGGCTGACAAAGACCCTAGAGAGGGCTGGCAAAGACTAGAGAGGGCTGACAAAGACCCTAGAGAGGGCTGGCAAAGACTAGAGAGGGCTGACAAAGACTAGAGAGGGCTGACAAAGACCCTAGAGAGGGCTGGCAAAGACTAGAGAGGGCTGGCAAAGACTAGAGAGGGCTGGCAAAGACTGTAGAGAGGGCTGGCAAAGACTAGAGAGGGCTGGCAAAGACTGTAGAGAGGGCTGGCAAAGACTAGAGAGGGCTGGCAAAGACTATAGAGAGGGCTGACAAAGACTCTAGAGAGGGCTGACAAAGACTAGAGAGGGCTGACAAAGACCCTAGAGAGGGCTGACAAAGACTAGAGAGGGCTGGCAAAGACTGGAGAGGGCTGACAAAAACTAGAGAGGGCTGGCAAAGACTAGAGAGGGCTGACAAAGACTAGAGAGGGCTGGCAAAGACTCTAGAGAGGGCTGGCAAAGACTAGAGAGGGCTGACAAACATCCCCCTACAAAGACTAGAGAGGGCTGACAAAGACCAGAGAGGGCTGACAAAGATCCCTGACAAAGACCTATTAGGGCTGGCAAAACCTAGAGAGGGCTGACAAAGACCCCTGGCAAACCTATTAGCTGACAAAGACCAGAGAGGGCTGTAAAGACTAGAGAGGGCTGACAAAGACTAGAGAGGGCTGACAAAGACCCTAGAGAGGGCTGGCAAAGACTAGAGGGGCTGGCAAAGACTAGAACATAAAGACTGTAGAGAGGGCTGGCAAAGACTAGAGAGGGCTGGCAAAGACTGTAGAAGGGCTGGCAAAGACTAGAGAGGGCTGGCAAAGATCCCTGGCAAAGACTAGAGAGGGCTGGCAAAGACTATAGAGAGGGCTGACAAAGACTCTAGAGAGGGCTGACAAAGACTAGAGAGGGCTGTAAACACCCCTAGATTAGGGCTGATAAAGACCAGAGAGGGCTGGCAAAGACTGGAGAGGGCTGACAAAAACTAGAGAGGGCTGTAAAGATCCCCTAGAGAGGGCTGATAACCTAGAGAGGGCTGTAAACATCCTCTACCTAGAGCTAAAGACCAGTAGTCTGTAAACATCCCCCTACCTATTAGCTATAACCAGTAGTCTGTAAACATCCCCCTACCTATTAGCTATAACCTATAGTCTGTAAACATCCCCTACCTATTAGCTATAACCAGTAGTCTGTAAACATCCCCCTACCTATTAGCTATAACCAGTAGTCTGTAAACATCCCCCTACCTATTAGCTATAACCAGTAGTCTGTAAACATCCCCCTACCTATTACATTTACATTTACATTTAAGTCATTTAAACATCTTATCCAGAGCGACTTACAAATTGGTGCATTCACCTTATGACTGTGGAACAGTAGTGCATCTAAATCTTTTCAGGGGAGGGGGTGAGAGGGATTACTTTATCCTATCCTAGGTATTCCTTAAACAGGTGGGGTTTCAGGTGTCTACCTAAGGTGGTGATTGACCTGCTGTCCTGGCGTCGTAAACAGTTTGTTCCACCATTGGGGGGGCCAGAGCAGCGAACAGTTTTGACTGGGCTGAAAACATCCCCTCAGTGGTAGGGAGGCGAGCAGGCCAGAGGTGGAAACATGCCCTTGTTTGGGTGTAGGGCCTGATAGAGCCTGGAGGTCTGAGGTGCATCCCCTCACAGCTCCGTAGGCATAACCATGGTCTTGTAAACATCCCCAACTGGAAGCCAGTGGAGGGAGCGGAGGAGCGGGGTATAAGAACTTGGGAAGGTCTGAACACCAGACCCCGTTCTGGATGAGTTGTAGGGTTTAATGGCACAGGCAGGGAGCCCAGCCAACAGCGAGTTGCAGTAATCCAGACGGGAGATGACAAGTGCCTGGATTAGGACCTAACCGCTTCCTGTGTGAGGCAGGGTCGTACCTATGTTGTAGAGCATGAACCTAGTCTGTAAACGGGCCACCGCCTATGTTAGCTTGAGAACGACAGGGTGTTGTCCAGGATCACGCCAAGGTTCTTAGCGCTCTGGGAGGAGGACACAATGGAGTTGTCAACCGTGATGGCGAGATCATGTAAACAGTCCTTCCCCGGGAGGAAGAGCAGTTCCGTCTTGCCGAGTTCAGCTTGAGGTGGTGAGCCGTATAACCGGATATGTCTGCCAGACATGCAGAGATGCGGTTATCCACCTGGTCATCAGAAGGGGGAAAGGAAAGATTAATTGTGTGTCCTGCACAATGATAGGAGAGACCATGTGAGGTTATGACAGAGCCAAGTGACTTGGTGTATAGCGAGAATAGGAGAGGGCCTAGAACAGCCCTGGGGACACCAGTGGTGAGAGCCGTGGTGTGTAAACATCCCACGCCACCTGGTAGGAGCGACCTGTCAGGTAGGACAATCCCGTGGGCATACCTAGATGCCCATAACCGGAGAGGGTGGAGAGGAGGATCTGATGGTTCACAGTATCGAAGGCAGCCGATAGGTCTAGAAGGATGAGAGCAGAGGAGAGAGAGTTAGCTTTAGCAGTCTGGAAACCTCCCCTGATACAGATTAGCTAGTTGAATGACTAGTCTTGAAACCTGACTGATTTGGATAAGAAGGTCATTCTGAGAGAACGGGAGAGCTGGCCCTAGGAGCTATACGTTCAAGTTTGTAGAGAAAAGAAAGAAGGGATACTGGTCTGTAGTTGTTGACATCGGAGGGATCGAGTCTGGTTTTTTCAGAAGGGGTGCAACTCTCGCCTCTTGAGACGGAAGGGACGTAGCCAGCTGTCAGGGATGAGTTGATGAGCGAGGTGAGGTAGGGGAGGAGGTCTCCGGAAATGGTCTGGAGAAGAGAGGAGGGGATAGGGTCAAGCGGGCAGGTTGTAGGGCTATAAGACCTATTTCATCTGGAGAGAGAGGGAGAAAGAGGTCAGAGCACAGGGTAGGGCAGTGTGAGCAGAACCAGCGGTGTCGTTTGACTTAGCAACGAGGATCGGATGTCGTCGACCTTCTTTTCAAAATAGTTGTAAACATCTGCAGAGAGGGAGGAGGGGGGAGGGGGAGGAGGATTCAGGAGGGAGGAGAAGGTTGCAAAGAGCTCCTAGGGTTAGAGGCAGATGCTTGGAATTTAGAGTGGTAGAAAGTGGCTTTAGCAGCAGAGAGAGAAGAGGAAAATGTAGAGAGGAGGAGTGAAAGGATGTCAGTCCGCAGGGAGGCGAGTTTTCCTCCATTTCCGCTCGGCTGCCCGGAGCCCTGTAGTCTGTAAACATCCCCCTACCTATTAGCTATAACCTATAGTCTGTAAACATCCCCCTACCTATTAGCTATAACCAGTACTCTGTAAACATCCCCCTGCCTATTAGCTATAACCAGTAGTCTGTAAACATCCCCCTACCTATTAGCTATAACCAGTAGTCTGTAAACATCCCCATACCTATTAGCTATAACCAGTAGTCTGTAAACATCCCCCTACCTATTAGCTATAACCAGTAGTCTGTAAACATCCCCCTACCTATTAGCTATAACCTGTAGTCTGTAAACATCCCCCTACCTATTAGCTATAACCTGTAGTCTGTAAACATCCCCCTACCTATTAGCTATAACCTATAGTCTGTAAACATCCCCCTACCTATTAGCTATAACCAGTAGTCTGTAAACATCCCCCTACCTATTATCCATAACCTGTAGTCTTTAAACATCGCCCTACCTATTAGCTATAACCTGTAGTCTGTAAACATCCCCCTACCTATTAGCTATAACCTATAGTCTGTAAACATCCCCCTACCTATTAGCTATAACCTGTAGTCTGTAAACATCCCCCTACCTATTATCTATAACCAGTAGTCTGTAAACATCCCCCTACCTATTAGCTATAACCAGTAGTCTGTAAACATCCCCCTACCTATTAGCTATAACCAGTAGTCTGTAAACATCCCCATACCTATTATCTATAACCAGTAGTCTGTAAACATCCCCCTACCTATTAGCTATAACCAGTAGTCTGTAAACATCCCCATACCTATTAGCTATAACCAGTAGTCTGTAAACATCCCCCTACCTATTATCTATAACCTATAGTCTGTAAACATCCCCCTACCTATTAGCTATAACCAGTAGTCTGTAAACATCCCCATACCTATTAGCTATAACCAGTAGTCTGTAAACATCCCCCTACCTATTATCTATAACCAGTAGTCTGTAAACATCCCCCTACCTATTAGCTATAACCAGTAGTCTGTAAACATCCCCCTACCTATTATCTATAACCAGTAGTCTGTAAACATCCCCATACCTATTAGCTATAACCTGTAGTCTGGAAACATCCCCCTACCTATTAGCTATAACCAGTAGTCTGTAAACATCCCCCTACCTATTAGCTATAACCAGTAGTCTGTAAACATCCCCCTACCTATTAGCTATAACCTGTAGTCTGTAAACATCCCCCTACCTATTAGCTATAACCTGTAGTCTGTAAACATCCCCCTACCTATTAGCTATAACCAGTAGTCTGTAAACATCCCCCTACCTATTAGCTATAACCTGTAGTCTGGAAACATCCCCCTACCTATTAGCTATAACCAGTAGTCTGTAAACATCCCCCTACCTATTAGCTATAACCAGTAGTCTGTAAACATCCCCCTACCTATTAGCTATAACCTGTAGTCTGTAAACATCCCCATAACTATTAGCTATAACCAGTAGTCTGTAAACATCCCCCTACCTATTAGCTATAACCAGTAGTCTGTAAACATCCCCATACCTATTATCTATAACCAGTAGTCTGTAAACATCCCCCTACCTATTAGCTATAACCTATAGTCTGTAAACATCCCCCTACCTATTAGCTATAACCAGTAGTCTGTAAACATCCCCATACCTATTAGCTATAACCAGTAGTCTGTAAACATCCCCCTACCTATTATCTATAACCTGTAGTCTGTAAACATCCCCCTACCTATTAGCTATAACCTGTAGTCTGTAAACATCCCCCTACCTATTAGCAATAACCAGTAGTCTGTAAACATCCCCCTACCTATTAGCTATAACCTGTAGTCTGTAAACATCCCCCTACCTATTAGCTATAACCAGTAGTCTGTAAACATCCCCATACCTATTATCTATAACCAGTAGTCTGTAAACATCCCCCTACCTATTAGCTATAACCAGTAGTCTGTAAACATCCCCATACCTATTAGCTATAACCAGTAGTCTGTAAACATCCCCCTACCTATTATCTATAACCTGTAGTCTGTAAACATCCCCCTACCTATTAGCTATAACCAGTAGTCTGTAAACATCCCCCTATCTATTAGCTATAACCAGTAGTCTGTAAACATCCCCATACCTATTAGCTATAACCTATAGTCTTTAAACATCCCCCTACCTATTAGCTATAACCTATAGTCTGTAAACATCACCCTACCTATTAGCTATAACCTGTAGTCTGTAAACATCCCCCTACCTATTAGCTATAACCTATAGTCTGTAAACATCCCCCTACCTATTAGCTATAACCAGTAGTCTGTAAACATCCCCATACCTATTAGCTATAACCAGTAGTCTGTAAACATCCCCCTACCTATTATCTATAACCTGTAGTCTGTAAACATCCCCCTACCTATTAGCTATAACATGTAGTCTGTAAACATCCCCCTACCTATTAGCTATAACCAGTAGTCTGTAAACATCCCCCTACCTATTATCTATAACCAGTAGTCTGTAAACATCCCCCTACCTATTAGCTATAACCAGTAGTCTGTAAACATCCCCATACCTATTATCTATAACCAGTAGTCTGTAAACATCCCCCTACCTATTAGCTATAACCAGTAGTCTGTAAACATCCCCATACCTATTAGCTATAACCAGTAGTCTGTAAACATCCCCCTACCTATTATCTATAACCTATAGTCTGTAAACATCCCCCTACCTATTAGCTATAACCAGTAGTCTGTAAACATCCCCATACCTATTAGCTATAACCAGTAGTCTGTAAACATCCCCCTACCTATTATCTATAACCAGTAGTCTGTAAACATCCCCCTACCTATTAGCTATAACCAGTAGTCTGTAAACATCCCCCTACCTATTATCTATAACCAGTAGTCTGTAAACATCCCCATACCTATTAGCTATAACCTGTAGTCTGGAAACATCCCCCTACCTATTAGCTATAACCAGTAGTCTGTAAACATCCCCTACCTATTAGCTATAACCAGTAGTCTGTAAACATCCCCTACCTATTAGCTATAACCTGTAGTCTGTAAACATCCCCCTACCTATTAGCTATAACCTGTAGTCTGTAAACATCCCCCTACCTATTAGCTATAACCAGTAGTCTGTAAACATCCCCCTACCTATTAGCTATAACCTGTAGTCTGGAAACATCCCCCTACCTATTAGCTATAACCAGTAGTCTGTAAACATCCCCCTACCTATTAGCTATAACCAGTAGTCTGTAAACATCCCCCTACCTATTAGCTATAACCTGTAGTCTGTAAACATCCCCATACCTATTAGCTATAACCAGTAGTCTGTAAACATCCCCCTACCTATTAGCTATAACCTGTAGTCTGTAAACATCCCCCTACCTATTAGCTATAACCAGTAGTCTGTAAACATCCCCATACCTATTATCTATAACCAGTAGTCTGTAAACATCCCCCTACCTATTAGCTATAACCTGTAGTCTGTAAACATCCCCATACCTATTAGCTATAACCAGTAGTCTGTAAACATCCCCCTACCTATTATCTATAACCAGTAGTCTGTAAACATCCCCATACCAGTAGCTATAACCAGTAGTCTGTAAACATCCCCTACCTATTAGCTATAACCAGTAGTCTGTAAACATCCCCCTACCTATTATCTATAACCCTGTAAACATCCCCCTACCTATTAGCTATAACCTGTAGTCTGTAAACATCCCCCTACCTATTAGCTATAACCAGTAGTCTGTAAACATCCCCCTACCTATTAGCTATAACCAGTAGTCTGTAAACATCCCCCTACCTATTAGCTATAACCAGTAGTCTGTAAACATCCCCATACCTATTATCTATAACCAGTAGTCTGTAAACATCCCCCTACCTATTAGCTATAACCAGTAGTCTGTAAACATCCCCATACCTATTAGCTATAACCAGTAGTCTGTAAACATCCCCCTACCTATTAGCTATAACCTGTAGTCTGTAAACATCCCCATACCTATTAGCTATAACCTGTAGTCTGTAATCATCCCCATACCTATTATCTATAACCAGTAGTCTGTAAACATCCCTGTACCTATTAGCTCTAACCTGTAGTCTGTAAACATTCCCCTACCTATTATCTATAACCAGTAGTCTGTAAACATCCCCCTACCTATTAGCTATAACCAGTAGTCTGTAAACATCCCCCTACCTATTAGCTATAACCAGTAGTCTGTAAACATCCCCCTACCTATTAGCTATAACCTGTAGTCTGTAAACATCCCCCTACCTATTAGCTATAACCTAGTCTGTAAACATCCCCCTATAAGCTATAACAGTAGTCTGTAAACATCCCCTACCTATTAGCTATAACCTGTAGTCTGTAAACATCCCCTACCTATTAGCTATAACCTGTAGTCTGTAAACATCCCCCTACCTATTAGCTATAACCTGTAGTCTGTAAACATCCCCCTACCTATTAGCTATAACCTGTAGTCTGTAAACATCCCCCTACCTATTAGCTATAACCAGTAGTCTGTAAACATCCCCATACCTATTAGCTATAACCAGTAGTCTGTAAACATCCCCCTACCTATTAGCTATAACCAGTAGTCTGTAAACATCCCCATACCTATTATCTATAACCAGTAGTCTGTAAACATCCCCCTACCTATTAGCTATAACCTGTAGTCTGTAAACATCCCCATACCTATTAGCTATAACCAGTAGTCTGTAAACATCCCCATACCTATTATCTATAACCAGTAGTCTGTAAACATCCCCCTACCTATTATCTATAACCAGTAGTCTGTAAACATCCCCCTACCTATTAGCTATAACCAGTAGTCTGTAAACATCCCCATACCTATTAGCTATAACCAGTAGTCTGTAAACATCCCCATACCTATTAGCTATAACCAGTAGTCTGTAAACATCCCCCTACCTATTAGCTATAACCAGTAGTCTGTAAACATCCCCCTACCTATTAGCTATAACCAGTAGTCTGTAAACATCCCCCTACCTATTAGCTATAACCAGTAGTCTGTAAACATCCCCATACCTATTATCTATAACCTGTAGTCTGTAAACATCCCCCTACCTATTATCTATAACCTATAGTCTGTAAACATCCCCCTACCTATTAGCTATAACCAGTAGTCTGTAAACATCCCCTACCTATTAACTATAACCAGTAGTCTGTAAACATCCCCCTACCTATTAGCTATAACCTATAGTCTGTAAACATCCCCCTACCTATTATCTATAACCAGTAGTCTGTAAACATCCCCCTACCTATTAGCTATAACCAGTAGTCTGTAAACATCCCCCTACCTATTAGCTATAACCTGTAAACATCCCCCTACCTATTAGCTATAACCAGTAGTCTGTAAACATCCCCCTACCTATTAGCTATAACCTGTAAACATCCCCCTACCTATTAGCTATAACCAGTAGTCTGTAAACATCCCCATACCTATTAGCTATAACCAGTAGTCTGTAAACATCCCCCTACCTATTAGCTATAACCAGTAGTCTGTAAACATCCCCCTACCTATTATCTATAACCAGTAGTCTGTAAACATCCCCCTACCTATTATCTATAACCAGTAGTCTGTAAACATCCCCATACCTATTATCTATAACCTGTAGTCTGTAAACATCCCCCTACCTATTATCTATAACCAGTAGTCTGTAAACATCCCTGTACCTATTAGCTATAACCTGTAGTCTGTAAACATCCCCCTACCTATTAGCTAAACATCCCCCCTAATTAGCATAACCTAGTCTGTAAACATCCCCTACCTATTAGCTATAACCAGTAGTCTGTAAACATCCCCCTACCTATTAGCTATAACCAGTAGTCTGTAAACATCCCCCTACCTATTAGCTATAACCAGTAGTCTGTAAACATCCCCCAGTACTGTAAACATACCTATTAGCTATAACCAGTAGTCTGTAAACATCCCCATACCTATTAGCTATAACCAGTAGTCTGTAAACATCCCCCTACCTATTAGCTATAACCAGTAGTCTGTAAACATCCCCCTACCTATTAGCTATAACCAGTAGTCTGTAAACATCCCCCTACCTATTAGCTATAACCAGTAGTCTGTAAACATCCCCATACCTATTATCTATAACCTGTAGTCTGTAAACATCCCCCTACCTATTATCTATAACCTATAGTCTGTAAACATCCCCCTAGCTATAACCAGTAGTCTGTAAACATCCCCCTACCTATTAACTATAACCAGTAGTCTGTAAACATCCCCCTACCTATTAGCTATAACCTATAGTCTGTAAACATCCCCCTACCTATTATCTATAACCAGTAGTCTGTAAACATCCCCCTACCTATTAGCTATAACCAGTAGTCTGTAAACATCCCCCTACCTATTAGCTATAACCTGTAAACATCCCCCTACCTATTAGCTATAACCAGTAGTCTGTAAACATCCCCCTACCTATTAGCTATAACCTGTAAACATCCCCCTACCTATTAGCTATAACCAGTAGTCTGTAAACATCCCCATACCTATTAGCTATAACCAGTAGTCTGTAAACATCCCCATACCTATTAGCTATAACCAGTAGTCTGTAAACATCCCCCTACCTATTAGCTATAACCAGTAGTCTGTAAACATCCCCCTACCTATTAGCTATAACCAGTAGTCTGTAAACATCCCCATACCTATTATCTATAACCTGTAGTCTGTAAACATCCCCCTACCTATTATCTATAACCAGTAGTCTGTAAACATCCCTGTACCTATTAGCTCTAACCTGTAGTCTGTAAACATTCCCCTACCTATTATCTATAACCAGTAGTCTGTAAACATCCCCCTACCTATTAGCTATAACCTATAGTCTGTAAACATCCCCCTACCTATTAGCTATAACCATATAGTCTGTAAACATCCCCCTACCTATTAGCTATAACCTGTAGTCTGTAAACATCCCCCTACCTATTAGCTATAACCTGTAGTCTGTAAACATCCCCCTACCTATTAGCTATAACCAGTAGTCTGTAAACATCCCCCTACCTATTAGCTATAACCTGTAGTCTGTAAACATCCCCCTACCTATTAGCTATAACCAGTAGTCTGTAAACATCCCCCTACCTATTAGCTATAACCAGTAGTCTGTAAACATCCCCCTACCTATTAGCTATAACCAGTAGTCTGTAAACATCCCCATACCTATTAGCTATAACCAGTAGTCTGTAAACATCCCCCTACCTATTAGCTATAACCAGTAGTCTGTAAACATCCCCATACCTATTAGCTATAACCAGTAGTCTGTAAACATCCCCCTACCTATTAGCTATAACCAGTAGTCTGTAAACATCCCCATACCTATTAGCTATAACCAGTAGTCTGTAAACATCCCCCTACCTATTAGCTATAACCAGTAGTCTGTAAACATCCCCTACCTATTAGCTATAACCAGTAGTCTGTAAACATCCCCATACCTATTATCTATAACCAGTAGTCTGTAAACATCCCCCTACCTATTATCTATAACCTATAGTCTGTAAACATCCCCCTACCTATTAGCTATAACCAGTAGTCTGTAAACATCCCCATACCTATTAGCTATAACCAGTCTTTAAACATCCCCCTACCTATTAGTCTGTAAACATCCCCTACCTATTAAACATCCCCTACCTATTAGCTATAACCAGTAGTCTGTAAACATCCCCTACCTATTAGCTATAACCAGTAGTCTGTAAACATCCCCCTACCTATTAGCTATAACCAGTAGTCTGTAAACATCCCCCTACCTATTAGCTATAACCTGTAGTCTGTAAACATCCCCATACCTATTAGCTATAACCAGTAGTCTGTAAACATCCCCATACCTATTATCTATAACCAGTAGTCTGTAAACATCCCCCTACCTATTAGCTATAACCAGTAGTCTGTAAACATCCCCATACCTATTAGCTATAACCAGTAGTCTGTAAACATCCCCCTACCTATTAGCTATAACCAGTAGTCTGTAAACATCCCCATACCTATTAGCTATAACCAGTAGTCTGTAAACATCCCCCTACCTATTAGCTATAACCTATAGTCTGTAAACATCCCCCTACCTATTAGCTATAACCAGTAGTCTGTAAACATCCCCCTACCTATTAGCTATAACCAGTAGTCTGTAAACATCCCCCTACCTATTAGCTATAACCAGTAGTCTGTAAACATCCCCCTACCTATTATCTATAACCAGTAGTCTGTAAACATCCCCCTACCTATTAGCTATAACCAGTAGTCTGTAAACATCCCCCTACCTATTAGCTATAACCAGTAGTCTGTAAACATCCCCCTACCTATTAGCTATAACCAGTAGTCTGTAAACATCCCCCTACCTATTATCTATAACCAGTAGTCTGTAAACATCCCCCTACCTATTAGCTATAACCAGTAGTCTGTAAACATCCCCCTACCTATTAGCTATAACCAGTAGTCTGTAAACATCCCCTACCTATAACCTATCCCCCTATAACCTATAAACATCCCCATACCTATTATCTATAACTGTAAACATCCCCTACCTATTAGCTATAACCAGTAGTCTGTAAACATCCCCCTACCTATTAGCTATAACCAGTAGTCTGTAAACATCCCCTACCTATTAGCTATAACCAGTAGTCTGTAAACATCCCCCTACCTATTAGCTATAACCAGTAGTCTGTAAACATCCCCCTACCTATTAGCTATAACCAGTAGTCTGTAAACATCCCCCTACCTATTAGCTATAACCAGTAGTCTAAACATCCCCCTACCTATTAGCTATAACCAGTAGTCTGTAAACATCCCCTACCTATTAGCTATAACCAGTAGTCTGTAAACATCCCCTACCTATTAGCTATAACCAGTAGTCTGTAAACATCCCCTACCTATTAGCTATAACCAGTAGTCTGTAAACATCCCCCTACCTATTAGCTATAACCAGTAGTCTGTAAACATCCCCTACCTATTAGCTATAACCAGTAAAACATCCCCCTACCTATTAGCTATAACCAGTAGTCTGTAAACATCCCCCTACCTATTAGCTATAACCAGTAGTCTGTAAACATCCCCTACCTATTAGCTATAACCAGTAGTCTGTAAACATCCCCTACCTATTAGCTATAACCAGTAAACTGTAAACATCCCCCTACCTATTAGCTATAACCTGTAGTCTGTAAACATCCCCCTCCTATTAGCTATAACCTGTAGTCTGTAATCAAGCCAGTCCATGTGTTAATGTCCATGACTTTCAACAACAGCCAAGAATGTGACCTCGGCTGACTGTGATTGGCTAATGCTGATACAGTTCCGTTGATTGTTAAGTTGTGGTGGAGAAACAGCTGGCTGTGTCCCAGGTCTGAGATGGGAAATCACTGGGCTCAACGACCCATTTAGGCCCTACACACACACACACACCTACATGGGGTGAACAGACACACACACATATATATAAAACACACACACACATATATACAAGTACAGGCACACACACAAGAATTTTGATGGAAATAAATGGTTGGCCCCGACGAGGGTGTATGTGTGTTGGGGGGGGGGGGGGGTAGGTTCATCTATCATGGTGGGAACCTAAAATTCCCTACAAGGTTAGGAGTTAGGTTTAGGGTTAAGGTTAGGGTTAGGAGTTAGGTTTTGGGTTAAGGTTAGGGTCAGGAGTTAGTTTTAGGGTTAGGGTTAAGGTTAGGGCTAAGAGTTAGGTTAAGGGTTAGGGTTAGGAGTTAGGTTTAGTTTTAAGGTTAGGGTTAGGAGTTAGGTTTAGGGTTAAGGTTAGGAGTTAGGAGTTAGGTTAAGGGTTAGGTTTAAGGTTAGAGGTTAGGTTTAGGGCTAAGGTTGGGTTTAAGGTTAGGAGTTTGGTTTAGTGGTTAGGGTTAAGGTTAAGGTTAGGGTTAGGATTCAATCAAATCAAATCAAATCAAATTTTATTTGTCACATACACTTGGTTAGCAGATGTTAATGCGAGTGTAGCGAAATGCTTGTGCTTCTAGTTCCGACAATGCAGTAATAACCAACAAGTAATCTAACTAACAATTCCAAAACTACTGTCTTATACACAGTGTAAGGGGATAAAGAATATGTACATAAGGATATATGAATGAGTGATGGTACAGGGCAGCATACAGTAGATGGTATCGAGTACAGTATATACATATGAGATGAGTATGTAAACAAAGTAAACAAAATGGCATAGTTAAAGTGGCTAGTGATACATGTATTACATAAGGATGCAGTCGATGATATAGAGTACAGTATATACGTATGCAAATGAGATGAATAATGTAGGGTAAGTAACATTATATAAGGTAGCATTGTTTAAAGTGGCTAGTGATATATTTACATCACTTCCCATCAATTCCCATTATTAAAGTGGCTGGAGTTGAGTCAGTGTCAATGTCAGTGTGTTGGCAGCAGCCACTCAATGTTAGTGGTGGCTGTTTAACAGTCTGATGGCCTTGAGATAGAAGCTGTTTTTCAGTCTCTCGGTCCCAGCTTTGATGCACCTGTACTGACCTCGCCTTCTGGATGATAGCGGGGTGAACAGGCAGTGGCTCGGGTGGTTGATGTCCTTGATGATCTTTATGGCCTTCCTGTAACATCGGGTGGTGTAGGTGTCCTGGAGGGCAGGTAGTTTGCCCCGGTGATGCGTTGTGCAGACCTCACTACCCTCTGGAGAGCCTTACGGTTGAGGGCGGAGCAGTTGCCGTACCAGGCGGTGATACAGCCCGCCAGGATGCTCTCGATTGTGCATCTGTAGAAGTTTGTGAGTGCTTTTGGTGACAAGCCGAATTTCTTCAGCCTCCTGAGGTTGAAGAGGCGCTGCTGCGCCTTCTTCACGATGCTGTCTGTGTGAGTGGACCAATTCAGTTTGTCTGTGATGTGTATGCCGAGGAACTTAAAACTTGCTACCCTCTCCACTACTGTTCCATCGATGTGGATAGGGGGTGTTCCCTCTGCTGTTTCCTGAAGTCCACAATCATCTCTTTAGTTTTGTTGACGTTGAGTGTGAGGTTATTTTCCTGACACCACACTCCGAGGGCCCTCACCTCCTCCCTGTAGGCCGTCTTGTCGTTGTTGGTAATCAAGCCTACCACTGTTGTGTCGTCCATAAACTTGATGATTGAGTTGGAGGAGTGCGTGGCCACGCAGTCGTGGGTGAACAGGGAGTACAGGAGAGGGCTCAGAACGCACCCTTGTGGGGCCCCGTGTTGAGGATCAGCGGGAGGAGATGTTGTTGCCTACCCTCACCACCTGGGGGCGGCCCGTCAGGAAGTCCAGTACCCAGTTGCACAGGGCGGGTCGAGACCCAGGGTCTCGAGCTTGATGACGAGCTTGGAGGGTACTATGGTGTTGAATGCCGAGCTGTAGTCAATGAACAGCATTCTCACATAGGTATTCCTCTTGTCCAGATGGGTTAGGGCAGTGTGCAGTGTGGTTGAGATTGCATCGTCTGTGGACCTATTTGGGCGGTAAGCAAATTGGAGTGGGTCTAGGGTGTCAGGTAGGGTGGAGGTGATACGGTCCTTGACTAGTCTCTCAAAGCACTTCATGATGACGGAAGTGAGTGCTACGGGGCGTTAGTCGTTTAGCTCAGTTACCTTAGCTTTCTTGGGAACAGGAACAATGGTGGCCCTCTTGAAGCATGTGGGAACAGCAGACTGGTATAGGGATTGATTGAATATGTCCGTAAACACACCGGCCAGCTGGTCTGCGCATGCTGGGGATGCCGTCTGGGCCTGCAGCTTTGCGAGGGTTAACACGTTTAAATGTCTTACTCACCTCGGCTGCAGTGAAGGAGAGACCGCATGTTTTCGTTGCAGGCCATGTCAGTGGCACTGTATTGTCCTCAAAGCTGGCAAAAAAGTTATTTAGTCTGCCTGGGAGCAAGACATCCTGGTCCGTGACTGGGCTGGGTTTCTTCTTGTAGTCCGTGATTGACTGTAGACCCTGCCACATGCCTCTTGTGTCTGAGCCGTTGAATTGAGATTCTACTTTGTCTCTGTACTGACGCTTAGCTTGTTTGATAGCCTTGCAGAGGGAATAGCTGCACTGTTTGTATTCGGTCATGTTACCAGACACCTTGCCTGATTAAAAGCAGTGGTTCTCGCTTTCAGTTTCACGCGAATGCTGCCATCAATCCACGGTTTCTGGTTAGGGAATGTTTTAATCGTTGCTATGGGAACGACATCTTCAACGCACGTTCTAATGAACTCGCACACCGAATCAGCGTATTCGTCAATATTGTTATCTGACGCAATACGAAACATGTCCCAGTCCACGTGATGGAAGCAGTCTTGGAGTATGGAGTCAGCTTGGTCGGACCAGCGTTGGACAGACCTCAGCGTGGGAGCCTCTTGTTTAAGTTTCTGTCTGTAGGCAGGGATCAACAAAATGGAGTCGTGGTCAGCTTTTCCGAAAGGGGGGCGGGGCAGGACCTTATATGCGTCGCGGAAGTTAGAGTAACAATGATCCAAGGTTTTACCACCCCTGGTTGCGCAATCAATATGCTGATAAAATTTAGGGTTAGGGTTAGGGTTATGGGTTAGGGTTAGGGTTATGGGTTATGGGTTAGGGTTAGGGTTATGGGTTAAGGGTTATGGGTTATCGGTTAGGGTTATGGGTTGGGGTAATGGGTTATGGGAGGATTTTGAATGGAAATACATTTTAGGTCCCCACGAGGATAGAATAACATAACGGGTGTGTGTGTGTGTGTGTGTGTGTGTGTGTGTGTGTGTGTGTGTGTGTGTGTGTGTGTGCAGGGGTTCTTGCTCTGTAATTGTTATTAGTCATAATTACACCTTTACTGAGATTAGGCATCTGGAGCATCTGCTCATTCATTACACGAGTCCAGATCCTCTTTTTTAATGGAAGGAAATGTGGGTAATTATACGGTGGAGGAGGAACGTCTTAGAGGGAAACACACACACACACACACACACACACACACACACACACACACACACACACACACAGACACACAGACACACACACACACACACAGACACACACACACACACACACACACACACACACACACACACACACACACACAGACACACAGACACACACACACACACACACACACACACACACACACACACACACACACACAGACACACACACACACACACACACACACAGACACACACACACACACACACACACACACACACACACACACACACAGACACACACACACACACACACACACACACACACACACACACACAGACACACACACACACACACACACACAGACACACACACACACACACACACACACACACACACACACACACACACAGACACACACACACACACACACACACACACACACACAACACACACACACACAGACACACAGGTTCAATCAGGCCAAAGGGTATACCAGTCAAAGATCAAATCAAATCAAAAGTTATTCCCCAAATGCGCCCCGAATACAGTGAAATGATTACCATCAGGTCACACACACACACAGACACACACACACAGACACACACACACAGACACACACAGATACACACACACAGACACACACAGATACAGTGAAATGAACCATCAGGTCCTTAAACAACAATGCAGTTTTAAGAAAAATACCTATAAAAAAATAAAAGTTAAGAACTTAAAGAGGCTATATACAGGGTATTACGGTACAGAGTCAATGTGGAGGCTATATACAGGGGTTAGGGGGGTACAGAGTCAATGTGGAGGCTATATACAGGGGTTAGGGGGGTACAGAGTCAATGTGGAGGCTATATACAGGGGTTAGGGGGGTACAGAGTCAATGTGGAGGCTATATACAGGGGTTACGGTACAGAGTCAATGTGGAGGCTATATACAGGGTGTTACGGTACAGAAAAAATGTGGAGGCTATATACAGGGTATTACGGTACAGAGTCAATGTGGAGGCTATATACAGGGTATTACGGTACAGAGTCAATGTGGAGGCTATATACAGGGTATTACGGTACAGAGTCAATGTGGAGACTATATACAGGGTGTTACGGTACAGAGTCAATGTGGAGGCTATATACAGGGTGTTACGGTACAGAGTCAATGTGGAGACTATATACAGGGTGTTACGGTACAGAGTCAATGTGGAGGCTATATACAGGGTATTACGGTACAGAGTCAATGTGGAGACTATATACAGGGTGTTACGGTACAGAGTCAATGTGGAGGCTATATACAGGGTGTTACGGTACAGAGTCAATGTGGAGACTATATACAGGGTGTTACGGTACAGAGTCAATGTGGAGACTATATACAGGGTGTTACGGTACAGAGTCAATGTGGAGGCTATATACAGGGTATTACGGTACAGAGTCAATGTGGAGGCTATATACAGGGTATTACGGTACAGAGTCAATGTGGAGGCTATATACAGGGTATTACGGTACAGAGTCAATGTGGAGGCTATATACAGGGGTTAGGGGGGTACAGAGTCAATGTGGAGGCTATATACAGGGGGTACCAGTACAGAGTCAATGTGGAGGCTATATACAGGTGGTACCAGTACAGAGTCAATGTGGAGACTATATACAGGGGGTACCGGTATAGAGTCAATGTGGAGGCTATATACAGGGTATTACGGTACAGAGTCAATATGGAGGCTATATACAGGGGTTAGGGTACAGAGTCAATGTGGAGGCTATATACAGGGGGTACCAGTACAGAGTCAATGTGGAGGCTATATACAGGGGTACCAGTACAGAGTCAATGTGGAGGCTATATACAGGGTTAGGGGTACAGAGTCAATGTGGAGGCTATATACAGGGGTTAGGGGTACAGAGTCAATGTGGGGCTATATACAGGGGTTAGGGGGTACAGAGTCAATGTGGAGGCTATATACAGGGTATTACGGTACAGAGTCAATGTGGAGGCTATATACAGGGGTTAGGGCACAGAGTCAATGTGGAGGATATATACAGGGTTTAGGGGGTACAGAGTCAATGTGGAGGCTATACAGGGGGTATAGAGTCAATGTGGAGGCTATATACAGGGGGCAGTACGGTACAGAGTCAATGTGGAGGCTATATACAGGGGTTAGGGGTACAGAGTCAATGTGGAGGCTATATACAGGGTATTACGGTACAGAGTCAATGTGGAGGCTATATACAGGGTTAGGGGTTACAGAGTCAATGTGGAGGATATATACAGGGTTAGGGGGGTACAGAGTCAATGTGGAGGCTATATACAGGGGGGTACAGAGTCAATGTGGAGGCTATATACAGGGTATTACCGGTACAGAGTCAATGTGGAGGCTATATACAGGGTTAAGGGGAGTACAGAGTCAATGTGGAGGCTATATACAGGGTATTACGGTACAGAGTCAATGTGGAGGCTATATACAGGGAGTTAGGGGGTACAGAGTCAATGTGGAGGCTATATACAGGGGGCACCAGTACAGAGTCAATGTGGAGGCTATATACAGGTGGTACCAGTACAGAGTCAATGTGGAGACTATATACAGGGGGTACCGGTATAGAGTCAATGTGGAGGCTATATACAGGGTATTACGGTACAGAGTCAATGTGGAGGCTATATACAGGGGTTAGGGGGGTACAGAGTCAATGTGGAGGCTATATACAGGGGGTACCAGTACAGAGTCAATGTGGAGGCTATATACAGGGGGTACCAGTACAGAGTCAATGTGGAGGCTATATACAGGGGTTAGGGTACAGAGTCAATGTGGAGGCTATATACAGGGGTTAGGGGGTACAGAGTCAATGTGGAGGCTATATACAGGGTTAGGGGTACAGAGTCAATGTGGAGGCTATATACAGGGTATTACGGTACAGAGTCAATGTGGAGGCTATATACAGGGGTTAGGGGGTACAGAGTCAATGTGGAGGATATATACAGGGTTAGGGGTACAGAGTCAATGTGGAGCTATATACAGGGGGTACAGAGTCAATGTGGAGGCTATATACAGGGGGTACGGTACAGAGTCAATGTGGAGGCTATATACAGGGTTAGGGGTACAGAGTCAATGTGGAGGCTATATACAGGGTATTACGGTACAGAGTCAATGTGGAGGCTATATACAGGGGTTAGGGGGTACAGAGTCAATGTGGAGGATATATACAGGGGTTAGGGGGTACAGAGTCAATGTGGAGGCTATATACAGGGGGTACAGAGTCAATGTGGAGGCTATATACAGGGGTACGGTACAGAGTCAATGTGGAGGCTATATACAGGGGTTAGGGGGGTACAGAGTCAATGTGGAGGCTATATACAGGGTATTACGGTACAGAGTCAATGTGGAGGCTATATACAGGGGTTAGGGGGGTACAGAGTCAATGTGGAGGATATATACAGGGGTTAGGGGGTACAGAGTCAATGTGGAGGCTATATACAGGGGTTAGGGGTACAGAGTCAATGTGGAGGCTATATACAGGGGTTAGGGGGTACAGAGTCAATGTGGAGGCTATATACAGGGTTAGGGTACAGAGTCAATGTGGAGGCTATATACAGGGGTTAGGGGGTACAGAGTCAATGTGGAGGCTATATACAGGGGTTAGGGGTACAGAGTCAATGTGGAGGCTATATACAGGGGTTACCGGGTACAGAGTCAATGTGGAGGCTATATACAGGGGTTACCGGTACAGAGTCAATGTGGAGGCTATATACAGGGGTTAGGGGGTACAGAGTCAATGTGGAGGCTATATACAGGGGTACACAGAGTCAATGTGGAGGCTATATACAGGGGTTAGGGGGTACAGAGTCAATGTGGAGGCTATATACAGGGGTTAGGGGGGTACAGAGTCAATGTGGAGGCTATATACAGGGGGGGGTACAGAGTCAATGTGGAGGCTATATACAGGGGTTAGGGGGGTACAGAGTCAATGTGGAGGCTATATACAGGGGTTAGGGGGGTACAGAGTCAATGTGGAGGCTATATACAGGGGTTAGGTACAGAGTCAATGTGGAGGCTATATACAGGGGTTAGGGGGTACAGAGTCAATGTGGAGGCTATATACAGGGGTTAGGGGTACAGAGTTAATGTGGAGGCTATATACAGGGGTTAGGGGGTACAGAGTCAATGTGGAGGCTATATACAGGGGTTAGGGGGTACAGAGTTAATGTGGAGGCTATATACAGGGGTTAGGGGTACAGAGTCAATGTGGAGGCTATATACAGGGGTTAGGGGGTACAGAGTCAATGTGGAGGCTATATACAGGGTTTAGGGGTACAGAGTCAATGTGGAGGCTATATACAGGGTGTTACGGTACAGAGTCAATGTGGAGGCTATATACAGGGTATTACGGTACAGAGTCAATGTGGAGGCTATATACAGGGTTTACGGGGTACAGAGTCAATGTGGAGGCTATATACAGGGTATTACGGTACAGAGTCAATGTGGAGGCTATATACAGGGTTTAGGGTACAGAGTCAATGTGGAGGCTATATACAGGGGTTAGGGGGGTACAGAGTCAATGTGGAGGCTATATACAGGGTATTACGGTACAGAGTCAATGTGGAGGCTATATACAGGGGTTAGGGGGGTACAGAGTCAATGTGGAGGCTATATACAGGGTATTACGGTACAGAGTCAATGTGGAGGCTATATACAGGGGGGTACAGAGTCAATGTGGAGGCTATATACAGGGGTACAGAGTCAATGTGGAGGCTATATACAGTCAGAGTCAATGTGGAGGCTATAGACAGGGGGTTACGGTACAGAGTCAATGTGGAGGCTATATACAGGGTATACGGTACAGAGTCAATGTGGAGGCTATATACAGGGTATTACCGGTACAGAGTCAATGTGGAGGCTATATACAGGGGGTACCGGTACAGAGTCAATGTGGAGGCTATATACAGGGGTTAGGGGGTACAGAGTCAATGTGGAGGCTATATACAGGGGTTTAGGGGGTACAGAGTCAATGTGGAGGCTATATACAGGGGGGTACAGAGTCAATGTGGAGGCTATATACAGGGGTTAGGGGTACAGAGTCAATGTGGAGGCTATATACAGGGGTTAGGGGTACAGAGTTAATGTGGAGGCTATATACAGGGGGTACAGAGTCAATGTGGAGGCTATATACAGGGGTTAGGGGGTACAGAGTCAATGTGGAGGCTATATACAGGGGGTAGGGGTACAGAGTTAATGTGGAGGCTATATACAGGGGTTAGGGGTACAGAGTCAATGTGGAGACTATATACAGGGGTTAGGGGTACAGAGTTAATGTGGAGGCTATATACAGGGGTTAGGGGTACAGAGTTAATGTGGAGGCTATATACAGGGGTTAGGGGTACAGAGTTAATGTGGAGGCTATATACAGGGGTTAGGGGTACAGAGTCAATGTGGAGACTATATACAGGGGTTAGGGGTACAGAGTCAATGTGGAGACTATATACAGGGTTAGGGGTACAGAGTCAATGTGGAGGCTATATACAGGGGTTAGGGGGTACAGAGTTAATGTGGAGGCTATATACAGGGTATTACGGTACAGAGTCAATGTGGAGGCTATATACAGGGGTTAGGGGTACAGAGTCAATGTGGAGGCTATATACAGGGGTTAGGGGGTACAGAGTCAATGTGGAGACTATATACAGGGGTTAGGGGTACAGAGTCAATGTGGAGACTATATACAGGGGTTAGGGGTACAGAGTCAATGTGGAGGCTATATACAGGGGTTTACGGGTACAGAGTCAATGTGGAGGCTATATACAGGGGGTACAGAGTCAATGTGGAGGCTATATACAGGGGGGTACAGAGTCAATGTGGAGGCTATATACAGGGGGTACAGAGTCAATGTGGAGGCTATATACAGGGGTTACCGGTACAGAGTCAATGTGGAGGCTATATACAGGGTATTACGGTACAGAGTCAATGTGGAGGCTATATACAGGGGTACCGGTACAGAGTCAATGTGGAGGCTATATACAGGGTACAGAGTCAATGTGGAGGCTATATACATGGGGGTACAGAGTCAATGTGGAGGCTATATACAGGGGGTACAGAGTCAATGTGGAGGCTATATACAGGGGGGTACAGAGTCAATGTGGAGGCTATATACAGGGTATTACGGTACAGAGTCAATGTGAAGGCTATATACAGGGTATTACGGTACAGAGTCAATGTGGAGGCTATATACAGGGGGTACCGGTACAGAGTCAATGTGGAGGCTATATACAGGGTATTACGGTACAGAGTCAATGTGGAGGCTATATACAGGGTATTACGGTACAGAGTCAATGTGGAGGCTATATACAGGGTATTACGGTACAGAGTCAATGTGGAGGCTATATACAGGGTATTACGGTACAGAGTCAATGTGGAGACTATATACAGGGTATTACGGTACAGAGTCAATGTGGAGGCTATATACAGGGGGTACCGGTACAGAGTCAATGTGGAGGCTATATACAGGGGTTACCGGTACAGAGTCAATGTGGAGGCTATATACAGGGTATTACGGTACAGAGTCAATGTGGAGGCTATATACAGGGGTACGGTACAGAGTCAATGTGGAGGCTATATACAGGGTATTACGGTACAGAGTCAATGTGGAGGCTATATACAGGGTTAGAGGGTACAGAGTCAATGTGGAGGCTATATACAGGGTATTACGGTACAGAGTCAATGTGGAGGCTATATACAGGGGTTAGGGGGGTACAGAGTCAATGTGGAGGCTATATACAGGGTATTACGGTACAGAGTCAGTGTGGAGGCTATATACAGGGGTTAGGGGGGTACAGAGTCAATGTGGAGGCTATATACAGGGGTTAGGGGGGTACAGAGTCAATGTGGAGGCTATATACAGGGTATTACGGTACAGAGTCAATGTGGAGGCTATATACAGGGTATTACGGTACAGAGTCAATGTGGAGGCTATATACAGGGTGTTACGGTACAGAGTCAATGTGGAGGCTATATACAGGGTGTTACGGTACAGAGTCAATGTGGAGGCTATATACAGGGTGTTACGGTACAGAGTCAATGTGGAGGCTATATACAGGGTGTTACGGTACAGAGTCAATGTGGAGGCTATATACAGGGGGTACCGGTACAGAGTCAATGTGGAGGCTATATACAGGGTGTTACGGTACAGAGTCAATGTGGAGGCTATATACAGGGTGTTACGGTACAGAGTCAATGTGGAGGCTATATACAGGGTGTTACGGTACAGAGTCAATGTGGAGGCTATATACAGGGTGTTACGGTACAGAGTCAATGTGGAGGCTATATACAGGGTGTTACGGTACAGAGTCAATGTGGAGGCTATATACAGGGTTAGGGGTACAGAGTCAATGTGGAGGCTATATACAGGGGTTAGGGGTACAGAGTCAATGTGGAGGATATATACAGGTATTACGGTACAGAGTCAATGTGGAGGCTATATACAGGGTATTACGGTACAGAGTCAATGTGGAGGCTATATACAGGGTATTACGGTACAGAGTCAATGTGGAGGCTATATACAGGGGTACCGGTACAGAGTCAATGTGGAGGCTATATACAGGGTGTTACGGTACAGAGTCAATGTGGAGGCTATATACAGGGTGTTACGGTACAGAGTCAATGTGGAGGCTAGGGCACCGGTGTCGAGGTAATTTAGGTAATTATGTACATGCAGGTCGGGTTATTAAAGTGGCTATGCATAGATAATAACAGAGTAGCAGCAGCGTATGGGGGGGGGGGGGTGCAAATAGTCTGGGTAGCCATTTGATTAGCTGTTCAGGAGTCTGTTGGCTTGGGGGGGTAGAAGCTGTTTAGAAGCCTCTTGGTCCTAGACTTGGCGCTCCGGTACCGTTTGTCGTGCGGTAGCAGAGAGAACTGTCTATGATTAAGGTGGCTGGAGGCATTGACAATTCATTTATAGGGCCTTCCTCTGACACCGCCTGGTATAGAGGTCCTGGATGGCAGGAAGCTTGGCCCCAGTGATGTACTGGGCCGTACGTACCACCCTCTATAGGGCCTTCCTCTGACACCGCCTGGTATAGAGGTCCTGGATGGCAGGAACTTGGCCCCAGTGATGTACTGGGCCATACGTACCGCCCTCTATAGGGCCTTCCTCTGACACCGCCTGGTATAGAGGTCCTGGATGGCAGGAAGCTTGGCCCCAGTGATGTACTGGGCCGTACGTACCACCCTCTATAGGGCCTTCCTCTGACACCGCCTGGTATAGAGGTCCTGGATGGCAGGAACTTGGCCCCAGTGATGTACTGGGCCATACGTACCACCCTCTATAGGGCCTTCCTCTGACACCGCCTGGTATAGAGGTCCTGGATGGCAGGAAGCTTGGCCCCAGTGATGTACTGGGCCGTACGCACCACCCTCTATAGGGCCTTCCTCTGACACCGCCTGGTATAGAGGTCCTGGATGGCAGGAAGCTTGGCCCCAGTGATGTACTGGGACGTACGTACCACCCTCTATAGGGCCTTCCTCTGACACCGCCTGGTATAGAGGTCCTGGATGGCAGGAACCACCCTCTATAGGGCCTTCCTCTGACACCGCCTGGTATAGAGGTCCTGGATGGCAGGAAGCTTGGCCCCAGTGATGTACTGGGCCGTACGCACCACCCTCTGGGCCTTGATCTGACAACCAGACCTGGTCCACTTGGCCCCAGTGATGGCATCCCCTGAAACACAGACAGACAGACAGACAGACAGACAGACAGACAGACAGACAGACAGACAGACAGACAGACAGACAGACAGACAGACAGACAGACCGACACATGAACACACAGGGATACTCCCACAGACAGACAGACAGACAGACAGACATTTTACATTTACATTTACATTTAAGTCATTTAGCAGACGCTCTTATCCAGAGTGACTTACAAATTGGTGCATTCACCTTATGACATCCAGTGGAACAGCCACTTTACAATAGTGCATCTAAATCTTTTAAGGGGGGGGGGGGGTGAGAAAGATTACTTTATCCTATCCTAGGTATTCCTTAAAGAGGTGGGGTTTCAGGTGTCTCCGGAAGGTGGTGATTGACTCACACAGTAGAGCTGATTGTTAGACCCAGTTTGCTCCTCTGTGTTCACTAGAGAACTCAGTGTATTCTGTGTACTTTATATGTAATGTCCAACTCCATCTCAAGTTAAAACTCACAGATGGCCGCAATGTTTCAGGTTCAAGAGCTCTGGGTTGAAGAGCAGATGGCAGCACGGTACAGCCTGTATAGAGGACATGGCAGCATGGTACAGCCTGTATAGAGGACATGGCAGCATGGTACAGCCTGTATAGAGGACATGGCAGCATGGTACAGCCTGTATAGAGGACATGGCAGCCTGTATAGAGGACATGGCAGCATGGTACAGCCTGTATAGAGGACATGGCAGCATGGTACAGCCTGTATAGAGGACATGGCAGCATGGTACAGTCTGTATAGAGGACATGGTAGCATGGTACAGCCTGTATAGAGTACATGGCATAATGGTACAGCCTGTATAGAGGACATGGCAGCATGGTACAGCCTGTATAGAGGACATGGCAGCCTGGTACAGCCTGTATAGAGGACATGGCAGCATGGTACAGCCTGTATAGAGGACATGGCAGCATGGTACAGCCTGTATAGAGGACATGGCAGCCTGTATAGAGGACATGGCAGCATGGTACAGCCTGTATAGAGGACATGGCAGCATGGTACAGCCTGTATAGAGGACATGGCAGCATGGTACAGCCTGTATAGAGGACATGGCAGCCTGTATAGAGCACATGGCAGCATGGTACAGCCTGTATAGAGGACATGGCAGCATGGTACAGCCTGTATAGAGGACATGGCAGCATGGTACAGCCTGTAGAGAGGACATGGCAGCATGGTACAGCCTGTATAGAGCACATGGCAGCATGGTACAGCCTGTATAGAGGACATGGCAGCATGGTACAGCCTGTATAGAGGACATGGCAGCATGGTACAGCCTGTATAGAGGACATGGCAGCATGGTACAGCCTGTATAGAGGACATGGCAGCATGGTACAGCCTGTAAAGAGGACATGGCAGCATGGCACAGCCTGTATAGAGGACATGGCAGCATGGTACAGCCTATATAGAGGACATGGCAGCATGGTACAGCCTGTATAGAGGACATGGCAGCACAGTACAGCCTGTATAGAGGACATGGCAGCACGGTACAGCCTGTATAGAGGACATGGCAGCATGGTACAGCCTGTATAGAGGACATGGCAGCATGGTACAGCCTGTATAGAGGACATGGCAGCATGGTACAGCCTGTATAGAGGACATGGCAGCCTGTATAGAGGACATGGCAGCATGGTACAGCCTGTAGAGAGGACATGGCAGCATGGTACAGCCTGTATAGAGCACATGGCAGCATGGTACAGCCTGTATAGAGGACATGGCAGCATGGTACAGCCTGTATAGAGGACATGGCAGCATGGTACAGCCTGTATAGAGGACATGGCAGCATGGCACAGCCTGTATAGAGGACATGGCAGCATGGTACAGCCTGTAAAGAGGACATGGCAGCATGGCACAGCCTGTATAGAGGACATGGCAGCATGGTACAGCCTATATAGAGGACATGGCAGCATGGTACAGCCTGTATAGAGGACATGGCAGCATGGTACAGCCTGTATAGAGGACATGGCAGCATGGTACAGCCTGTATAGAGGACATTGCAGCATGGTACAGCCTGTATAGAGGACATGGCAGCATGGTACAGCCTGTATAGAGGACATGGCAGCATGGTGCAGCCTGTATAGAGGACATGGCAGCATGGTACAGCCTGTATAGATGACATGGCAGCCTGTATAGAGGACATGGCAGCATGGTACAGCCTGTATAGAGGACATGGCAGCATGGTACAGCCTGTATAGAGGACATGGCAGCATGGTACAGCCTGTATAGAGGACATGGCAGCATGGTACAGCCTGTATAGAGGACATGGCAGCATGGTACAGCCTGTATAGAGGACATGGCAGCCTGTATAGAGCACATGGCAGCATGGTACAGCCGTGGTATTGAATACGGTCGGGTATTGAATGAGGTCAGGTATTGAATAAGGGTATTGATTGAGGTCAAGTATTGAATGAGGGTATTGAATGAGGTCAGGTATTGAATAAGGGTATTGAATGGGGTCGGGTATTGAATTAGGGTATTGAATAAGGTCAGGTATTGAATGAGGTCAGGTATTGAATAAGGGTATTGAATGAGGTCGGGTATTGAATAAGGTCAGGTATTGAATAAGGGTATTGAATGAGGTCAGGTATTGAATAAGGGTATTGAATAAGGTCAGGTATTGAATAAGGGTATTGAATGAGGTCAGGTATTGAACAAGGGTATTGAATGAGGTCAGGTATTGAATAAGGGTATTGAATGAGGTCAGGTATTGAATAAGGGTATTGAATGAGGTCGGGTATTGAATAAGGGTATTGAATGAGGTCAGGTATTGAATAAGGGTATTGAATAAGGTCAGGTATTGAATGAGGTCAGATATTGAATAAGGGTATTGAATGAGGTCGGGTATTGAATAAGGGTATTGAATGAGGTCAGGTATTGAATAAGGGTATTGAATAAGGTCAGGTATTGAATGAGGTCAGGTATTGAGTAAGGGTATTGAATAAGGTCAGGTATTGAGTAAGGGTATTGAATAAGGTCAGGTATTGAATAAGGGTATTGAATAAGGGTATTGAGTAAGGGTATTGAATCAGGTCAGGTATTGAATAAGGGTATTGAATGAGGTCAGGTATTGAATAAGGAATAAGGTCAGGTATTGAATAAGAGAATGAGGTCAGGTATTGAATAAGGGTATTGAATGAGGTCAGGTATTGAATAAGGAATAAGGGTATTGAATGAGGTCAGGTATTGAATAAGGGTATTGAATGAGGTCAGGTATTGAATAAGGTCAGGTATTGAATAAGGGTATTGAATAAGGTCAGGTATTGAATAAGGGTATTGAATAAGGTCAGGTATTGAATAAGGTCAAGTATTGAATAAGGGTATTGGTCAGGTATTGAATAGGTCAAGTATTGGTCAGGTATTGAATAAGGGTATTGAATAAGGTCAGGTATTGAATAAGGTCAGGTATTGGTAAGGTCAGGTATTGAATGAGGTCAGGTATTGAATAAGGTCAGGTATTGAATAAGGGTATTGAATAAGGTCAGGTATTGAATAAGGGTATTGAATAAGGGTATTGAATAAGGGTATTGAATAAGGGTATTGAATAAGGTCAGGTATTGAATACGGGTATTGAATAAGGTCAGGTATTGAATAAGGGTATTGAATAAGGGTATTGAATAAGGGTATTGAATAAGGGTATTGAATAAGGGTATTGAGTAAGGGTATTGAATAAGGGTATTGAATGAGGTCAGGTATTGAATACGGTCAGGTATTGAATAAGGGTATTGAATAAGGGTATTGAATGAGGTCAGGTATTGAATAAGGGTATTGAATAAGGGTATTGAATAAGGGTATTGAATAAGGTCAGGTATTGAATAAGGTCAGGTATTGAGTAAGGGTATTGAATAAGGGTATTGAATGAGGTCAGGTATTGAATAAGGTCAGTTATTGAATACGGTCAGGTATTGAATAAGGGTATTGAATAAGGTCAGGTATTGAATAAGGGTATTGAATGAGGTCGGGTATTGAATAAGGTCAGGTATTGAATACGGTCAGGTATTGAATAAGGGTATTGAATCAGGTCAGGTATTGAATGAGGTCAAGTATTGAATAAGGGTATTGAATGAGGTCAGGTATTGAGTAAGGGTATTGAATAAGGGTATTGAATGAGGTCAGGTATTGAATAAGGTCAGGTATTGAATACGGTCAGGTATTGAATAAGGGTATTGAATCAGGTCAGGTATTGAATGAGGTCAAGTATTGAATAAGGGTATTGAATGAGGTCAGGTATTGAATAAGGTTATTGAATAAGGTCAGGTATTGAATAAGGGTATTGAATAAGGGTATTGAATAAGGTCAGGTATTGAATCAGGTCAGGTATTGAATAAGGTCAGGTATTGAATCAGGTCAGGTATTGAATGAGGTCAGGTATTGAATAAGGGTATTGAATAAGGGTATTGAATGAGGTCAGGTATTGAATAAGGGTATTGAATAATGCTATTGAATAAGGGTATTGAATAAGGTCAGGTATTGAATAAGGGTATTGAATAAGGTCAGGTATTGAATAAGGGTATTGAATAAGGGTATTGAATAAGGGTATTGAATAAGGTCAGGTATTGAATAAGGGTATTGAATAAGGTCAGGTATTGAATAAGGGTATTGAATAAGGGTATTGAATAAGGTCAGGTATTGAATAAGGTCAGGTACTGAATAAGGGTAATGAATAAGGGTATTGAATACGGTCGGGTATTGAATAAGGTCAGGTATTGAATCAGGTCAGGTATTGAATAAGGTCAGGTATTGAATAAGGGTATTGAATGAGGTCAGGTATTGAATAAGGGTATTGAATAAGGTCAGGTATTGAATAAGGGTATTGAATAAGGTCAGGTATTGAATAAGGGTATTGAATAAGGTCAGGTATTGAATAAGGGTATTGAATAAGGGTATTGAGTAAGGTCGGGTATTGAATAAGGGTATTGAATGAGGTCAGGTATTGAATAAGGGTATTGAATAAGGGTATTGAATAAGGTCAGGTATTGAATAAGGTCAGGTACTGAATAAGGGTATTGAATAAGGGTATTGAATACGGTCGGGTATTGAATAAGGTCAGGTATTGAATAAGGTCAGGTATTGAATAAGGCCAGGTATTGAATAAGGCTATTGAATAAGGTCAGGTATTGAATAAGGGTATTGAATGAGGTCAGGTATTGAATAAGGGTATTGAATGAGGTCAGGTATTGAATCAGGTCAGGTATTGAATGAGGTCAGGTATTGAATAAGGGTATTGAATAAGGTTGGGTATTGAATAAGGTCAGGTATTGAATAAGGGTTTTGAATGAGGTCAGGTATTGAATGAGGTCAGGTATTGAATAAGGGTTTTGAATGAGGTCAGGTATTGAATAAGGGTATTGAATGAGGTCAGGTATTGAATAAGGGTATTGAATGAGGTCAGGTATTGAATAAGGGTATTGAATGAGGTCAGGTATTGAATAAGGGTATTGAATGAGGTCAGGTATTGAATAAGGTCAGGTATTGAGTAAGGGTATTGAATAAGGTCAGGTATTGAGTAAGGGTATTGAATAAGGTCAGGTATTGAATAAGGGTATTGAATAAGGGTATTGGGTAAGGGTATTGAATCAGGTCAGGTATTGAATAAGGGTATTGAATAAGGTCAGGTATTGAATAAGGGTATTGAATAAGGTCAGGTATTGAATAAGGGTATTGAATGAGGTCAGGTATTGAATAAGGTCAGGTATTGAATAAGGGTATTGAGTAAGGTCAGGTATTGAATAAGGGTATTGAATAAGGGTATTGAGTAAGGGTATTGAATAAGGGTATTGAGTAAGGTCAGGTATTGAATAAGGGTATTGAATAAGGGTATTGAATAAGGTCAGGTATTGAATAAGGGTATTGAATAAGGGTATTGAATAAGGTTGGGTATTGAATAAGGTCAGGTATTGAATAAGGGTATTGAATAAGGTCAGGTATTGAATAAGGGTATTGAATGAGGTCAGGTATTGAATACTGTCGGGTATTGAATACGGTCGGGTATTGAATACGGTCAGGTTTTGAATAAGGTCAGGTATTGAATAAGGGTATTGAATAAGGTCAGGTATTGAATAAGGGTATTGAATAAGGTCAGGTATTGAATAAGGGTATTGAATGAGGGTATTGAATGAGGTCAGGTATTGAATGAGGTCAGGTACTGAATAAGGGTATTGAATAAGGGTATTGAATAAGGGTATTGAATAAGGTCAGGTATTGAATACGGGTATTGAATAAGGTCAGGTATTGAATAAGGGTATTGAATAAGGGTATTGAATAAGGGTATTGAATAAGGGTATTGAATAAGGGTATTGAATAAGGTCAGGTATTGAATGAGGTCAGGTACTGAATGAGGTCAGGTACTGAATAAGGGTATTGAATAAGGGTATTGAATAAGGGTATTGAGTAAGGGTATTGAATAAGGGTATTGAATGAGGTCAGGTATTGAATAAGGTCAGGTATTGAATACGGTCAGGTATTGAATAAGGGTATTGAATAAGGGTATTGAATGAGGTCAGGTATTGAATAAGGGTATTGAATAAGGGTATTGAATAAGGGTATTGAATAAGGGAATTGAATAAGGTCAGGTATTGAATAAGGTCAGGTATTGAGTAAGGGTATTGAATAAGGGTATTGAATGAGGTCAGGTATTGAATAAGGTCAGGTATTGAATACGGTCAGGTATTGAATAAGGGTATTGAATAAGGTCAGGTATTGAATAAGGTTATTGAATAAGGGTATTGAATAAGGGTATTGAATAAGGGTATTGAATAAGGTCAGGTATTGAATAAGGTCAGGTATTGAATCAGGTCAGGTATTGAATAAGGTCAGGTATTGAATCAGGTCAGGTATTGAATGAGGTCAGGTATTGAATAAGGGTATTGAATAAGGGTATTGAATGAGGTCAGGTATTAAATAAGGGTATTGAATAAGGGTATTGAATAAGGGTATTTCATTACAGTACAACGGCTTGATTTGTTTGATCGTAGCTAGCTACATAGCTAGCTACATAGCCGTCTTTGTATCAAAGATAATTGTGTAGTCTAGAGCGATTTCCTAGGTTAGCTAGCCAGCTATTGTCGTTCTTTTAACGCAACGTAACGTAATCAACACTGCTAGCTAGCCAGCTAGCCCCGAATAGCAGCCCAGTAGAAACTATTACACTCAACGGAACGACTTGATTAGTGTAGTGTCAACAACGCAGCCAATGCCAGCTAGCCTACATAGTCAACAACGCAGCCTCTGCCAGCTAGCCTACTCCAGCAGTACTGTATCATTTTAATCATTTTAGTCAATAAGATTCTTGCTACGTAAGCTTAACTTTCTGAACACTCGTGACGTGTAGTCCACTTGTCATTCCAATCTCCTTTGCATTAGCGTAGCCTCTTGTGTAGCCTGTCAACTATGTGTCTGTCTATCCCTGTTCTCTCCTCTCTGCACAGACCATACAAACGCTCCACACCGCGTGGCCGCGGCCACCTAATCTGGTGGTCCCAGCGCGCACGACCCACGTGGAGTTCCAGGTCTCCGGTAGCCTCTGGAACTGCCGATCTGCGGCCAACAAGGCAGAGTTCATCTCAGCCTATGTCTCCCTCCAGTCCCTCGACTTCTTGGCACTGACGGAAACATGGATCACCACAGACAACACTGCTACTCCTACTGCTCTCTCTTCGTCTGCCCACGTGTTCTCGCACACCCCGAGAGCTTCTGGTCAGCGGGGTGGTGGCACCGGGATCCTCATCTCTCCCAAGTGGTCATTCTCTCTTTCTCCCCTTACCCATCTGTCTATCGCCTCCTTTGAATTCCATGCTGTCACAGTTACCAGCCCTTTCAAGCTTAACATCCTTATCATTTATCGCCCTCCAGGTTCCCTCGGAGAGTTCATCAATGAGCTTGATGCCTTGATAAGCTCCTTTCCTGAGGACGGCTCACCTCTCACAGTTCTGGGCGACTTTAACCTCCCCACGCCTACCTTTGACTCATTCCTCTCTGCCTCCTTCTTTCCACTCCTCTCCTCTTTTGACCTCACCCTCTCACCTTCCCCCTACTCACAAGGCAGGAAATACGCTCGACCTCATCTTTACTAGATGCTGTTCTTCCACTAACCTCGTTGCAACTCCCCTCCAAGTCTCCGACCACTACCTTGTATCCTTTTCCCTCTCGCTCTCATCCAACACTTCCCACACTGCCCCTACTGGATGGTATCGCGCCGTCCCAACCTTCGCTCTCTCTCCCCCGCTACTCTCTCCTCTTCCATCCTATCATCTCTTCCCTCTGCTCAAACCTTCTCCAACCTATCTCCTGATTCTGCCTCCTCAACCCTCCTCTCCTCCCTTTCTGCATCCTTTGACTCTCTATGTCCCCTATCCTCCAGGCCGGCTCGGTCCTCCCCCCGCCCGCTCCGTGGCTCGACGACTCATTGCGAGCTCACAGAACAGGGCTCCGGGCAGCCGAGCGGAAATGGAGGAAAACTCGCCTCCCTGCGGACCTGACATCCTTTCACTCCCTCCTCTCTACATTTTCCTCTTCTCTCTCTGCTGCTAAAGCCACTTTCTACCACTCTAAATTCCAAGCATCTGCCTCTAACCCTAGGAAGCTCTTTGCAACCTTCTCCTCCCTCCTGAATCCTCCTCCCCCTCCCCCTCCTCCCTCTCTGCAGATGACTTCGTCAACCATTTTGAAAAGAAGGTCGACGACATCCGATCCTCGTTTGCTAAGTCAAACGACACCGCTGGTTCTGCTCACACTGCCCTACCCTGTGCTCTGACCTCTTTCTCCCCTCTCTCTCCAGATGAAATCTCGCGTCTTGTGACGGCCGGCCGCCCAACAACCTGCCCGCTTGACCCTATCCCCTCCTCTCTTCTCCAGACCATTTCCGGAGACCTTCTCCCTTACCTCACCTGCTCATCAACTCATCCCTGACCGCTGGCTACGTCCCTTCCGTCTTCAAGAGAGCGAGAGTTGCACCCCTTCTGAAAAAACCTACACTCGATCCCTCCGATGTCAACAACTACAGACCAGTATCCCTTCTTTCTTTTCTCTCCAAAACTCTTGAACGTGCCGTCCTTGGCCAGCTCTCCCGCTATCTCTCTCAGAATGACCTTCTTGATCCAAATCAGTCAGGTTTCAAGACTAGTCATTCAACTGAGACTGCTCTTCTCTGTATCACGGAGGCGCTCCGCACTGCTAAAGCTAACTCTCTCTCCTCTGCTCTCATCCTTCTAGACCTATCGGCTGCCTTCGATACTGTGAACCATCAGATCCTCCTCTCCACCCTCTCCGAGTTGGGCATCTCCGGCGCGGCCCACGCTTGGATTGCGTCCTACCTGACAGGTCGCTCCTACCAGGTGGCGTGGCGAGAATCCGTCTCCACACCACGTGCTCTCACCACTGGTGTCCCCCAGGGCTCTGTTCTAGGCCCTCTCCTATTCTCGCTATACACCAAGTCACTTGGCTCTGTCATAACCTCACATGGTCTCTCCTATCATTGCTATGCAGACGACACACAATTAATCTTCTCCTTTCCCCCTTCTGATGACCAGGTGGCGAATCGCATCTCTGCATGTCTGGCAGACATATCCGTGTGGATGACGGATCACCACCTCAAGCTGAACCTCGGCAAGACGGAGCTGCTCTTCCTCCCGGGGAAGGACTGCCCGTTCCATGATCTCGCCATCACGGTTGACAACTCCATTGTGTCCTCCTCCCAGAGCGCTAAGAACCTTGGCGTGATCCTGGACAACACCCTGTCGTTCTCAACTAACATCAAGGCGGTGGCCCGTTCCTGTAGGTTCATGCTCTACAACATCCGCAGAGTACGACCCTGCCTCACACAGGAAGCGGCGCAGGTCCTAATCCAGGCACTTGTCATCTCCCGTCTGGATTACTGCAACTCGCTGTTGGCTGGGCTCCCTGCCTGTGCCATTAAATCCCTACAACTCATCCAGAACGCCGCAGCCCGTCTGGTGTTCAACCTTCCCAAGTTCTCTCACGTCACCCCGCTCCTCCGCTCCCTCCACTGGCTTCCAGTTGAAGCTCGCATCCGCTACAAGACCATGGTGCTTGCCTACGGAGCTATGAGGGGAACGGCACCTCAGTACCTCCAGGCTCTGATCAGGCCCTACACCCAAACAAGGGCACTGCGTTCATCCACCTCTGGCCTGCTCGCCTCCCTACCACTGAGGAAGTACAGTTCCCGCTCAGCCCAGTCAAAACTGTTCGCTGCTCTGGCCCCCCAATGGTGGAACAAACTCCCTCACGACGCCAGGACAGCGGAGTCAATCACCACCTTCCGGAGACACCTGAAACCCCACCTCTTTAAGGAATACCTAGGATAGGATAAAGTAATCCCTCTCACCCCCTCCCCCTTAAAAGATTTAGATGCACTACTGTTCCACTGGATGTCATAAGGTGAATGCACCAATTTGTAAGTCGCTCTGGATAAGAGCGTCTGCTAAATGACTTAAATGTAAATGTAAATGTATTGAATAAGGTCAGGTATTGAATAAGGGTATTGAATAAGGTCAGGTATTGAATAAGGGTATTGAATAAGGTCAGGTATTGAATAAGGGTATTGAATAAGGGTATTGAATAAGGGTATTGAATAAGGTCAGAATATTGAATAAGGGTAAGGGTTTGAATTGAATGAGGTCAGGTATTGAATAAGGGTGAGGTTGAATAAGGAAATGGTCAGGTATTGAATAAGGTCAGGTATTGAATAAGGGTATTGAATAAGGTCAGGTATTGAATAAGGGTATTGAATGAGGTCAGGTATTGAATAAGGGTATTGAATGAGGTTGGGTATTGGTCATTGAATAAGGTCAGGTATTGAATATTGAATAAGGTCAGGTATTGAATAAGGGTATTGAATAAGGTCAGGTATTGAATAAGGGTATTGAATAAGGTCAGGTATTGAATAAGGGTATTGAATAAGGTCGGGTTTTGAATAAGGTCAGGTATTGAATACGGTCGGGTATTGAATAAGGTTGGGTACTGAATAAGGTCGGGTCCTGAATAAGGTTGGGTATTGAATAAGGTTGGCTACCCGGATAAAGCACTAAATAAACTTCAGTTAGTGCTAAATACGGCTGCTAGAATCCTGACTAGAACCAAGTTTTTTTTATCATATTACTCCAGTGCTAGCCTCCCTACACTGGCTTCCTGTCAAAGCAAGGGCTGGTTTCAAGGTTTTACTGCTAACCTACAAAGCATTACATGGGCTTGCTCCTAATTATCTCTCTGATTTGGTCCTGCCGTACATACCTACACGTACGCTACGGTCACAAGACGCAGGCCTCCTAATTGTCCCTAGAATTTCTAAGCAAACAGCTGGAGGCAGGGCTTTCTCCTAAAGAGCCTCATGTTTATGGAATGGTCTACATACCCATGTGAGAGACGCAGACTCGGTCTCAACCTTTAAGTCTTTACTGAAGACTCATCTCTTCAGTGGGTCATGTGATTGAGTGTAGTCTGGCCCAGGAGTGTGAAGGTGAACGGAAAGGCTCTGGAGCAACGAACCGCCCTTGCTGTCTCTGCCTGGCCGGGTCACAGGGGCTTACTGGTGCTGGCTTACTGGTGCTGGCTTACTGGTGCTGGCTTACTGGTGCTCTTCCATGCCGTCCCTAGGAGGGGTGCGTCACTTGAGTGGGTTGAGTCACTGATGTGATCTTCCTGTCTGGGATGGCGCCCCAACCTTGGGTTATGCCGTGGCAGAGATCTTTGTGGGCTATACTCGGCCTTGTCTCAGGATGGTAAGTTGGTGGTTGAAGATATCCCTCTAGTGGTGTGGGGGCTGTGCTTTGGCAAAGTGGGTGGGGTTATATCCTGCCTGTTTGGTCCTGTCTGGGGGTGTCATCGGATGGGGCCACAGTGTCTCCTGACCTCTCCTGTCTCAGCCTACAATATTTATGCTGCAGTAGTTTATGTGTCGCGGGGCGAGGGTCAGTCTGTTATATCTGGAGTACTTCTCCTGTCTTATCCGGTGTCCTGTGTGAATTTAAGTATGCTCTCTCTAATTCTTTCTCTCTCTCGGAGGAGGACCTGAGCCCTAGGACCATGCCTCAGGACTACCTGGCATGATGACTCCTTGCTGTCCCCAGTCCACCTGGCCGTGCTGCTGCTCCAGTTTCAACTGTTCTGCCTGCGGCTATGGAACCCTGACCTGTTCACCGGACGTGCTACCTGTCCCAGACCTGCTGTTTTCAACTCTCTAGAGACAGCAGGAGCGGTAGAGATACTCTCAATGATCAGCTATGAAAAGCCAACTGACATTTACTCCTGAGGTGCTGACTTGCTGCACCCTCGACAACTACTGTGATTATTATTATTTGACCCTGCTGGTCATTTATGAACATTTGAACATCTTGGCCATGTTCTGTTATAATCTCCAACCGGCACAGCCAGAAGCGGACTGTCCAGTGTCGTCTGGGTTTGGCCGGGGTAGGCCATCATTGTAAATAAGTATTTGTTCTTAACTGGTTTGAATCCAGGCTACATCACATCCGGCTGTGATTGGGAGTCCCATAGGGCCCGGCGTCGTCCGGGTTTGGCCGGGGTAGGTCGTCATTGTAAATAAGAATTTGTTCTTAAATTAACTGACTTTCCGTTAAATAAAGGTTAAATAAATAATAAAAAACAAAAGGAATCCATTTGACTTCCTTCTCATCTCTCCCCTGAATAATTAAAAACTAACTTAAACGAATTAAACTCAAATATATAAAATATAGTTCAGAACATTCTTTGTAATTTATGTAAAATTGTGTTCATGTTCTGTTTCTTCTTCATTATGTTGTGCAGCTCTCTCATCTGGAGAAGATTGATGGAGACAACTGATGAAAACCAATCTCTCTCCTTTATTTTATTTGATGTAACCAGGCAAGTCAGTTAAGAACAAATTCTTATTTTCAATGACGGCCTAGGAACAGTAGGTTAACTGCCTGTTCAGGGGCAGAACGACAGATTTGTACCTTGTCAGCTCGGGGGTTTGAACTTGTAACCTTCCGGTTACTAGTCCAACGCTCTAACCACTAGGCTACCCTGCCGCCCCTCCACTCTAACCACTAGGTTACCCTGCCGCCCCTCCACTCTAACCACTAGACTACCTGCCGTCCCTCCACTCTAACCACTAGTCTACCCTGCCACCCCTCCACTCTAACCACTAGTCTACCCTGCCACCCCTCCACTCTAACCACTAGTCTACCCTGCCAACCCTCCACTCCAACCACTAGACTACCCTGCCACCCCTCCACTCTAACCACTAGACTACCTGCCGCCCCTCCACTCTAACCACTAGTCTACCTGCCGTCCCTCCACTCTAACCACTAGGCTACCTGCCGTCCCTCTACTCTAACCACTAGTCTACCCTGCCGCCCCTCCACTCTAACCACTAGTCTACCTGTCGCCCCTCCCCTCTAACCACTAGGCTACCTGTCGCCCCTCCACTCTAACCACTAGTCTACCCTGCCGCCCCTCCACTCTAACCACTAGTCTACCTGCCGCCCCTCCCCTCTAACCACTAGGCTACCTGTCGCCCCTCCACTCTAACCACTAGACTACCCTGCCGCCCCTCCACTCTAACCACTAGGCTACCTGCCGCCCCTCCACTCTAACCACTAGACTACCCTGCCGCCCCTCCACTCTAACCACTAGACTACCTGCCGCCCCTCCACTCTAACCACTAGTCTACCGGCCTCCCCTCCACTCTAACCACTAGTCTACCCTGCCGCCCCTCCACTCTAACCACTAGTCTACCCTGCCACCCCTCCCCTCTAACCACTAGTCTACCCTGCCGCCCCTCCACTCTAACCACTAGGCTACCCTGCCGCCCCTCCACTCTAACCACTAGTCTACCTGCCTCCCCTCCACTCTAACCACTAGTCTACCCTGCCACCCCTCCCCTCTAACCACTAGTCTACCCTGCCGCCCCCACTCTAACCACTAGGCTACCCTGCCGCCCCTCCACTCTAACCACTAGTCTACCTGCCTCCCCTCCACTCTAACCACTAGTCTACCTGCCGCCCCTACACTCTAACCACTAGTCTACCCTGCCGCCCCTCCACTCTAACCACTAGTCTAACCTGCCACCCCTCCCCTCTAACCACTAGTCTACCTGCCTCCCCTGCACTCTAACCACTAGTCTACCTGCCGCCCCTTCACTCTAACCACTAGTCTACCCTGCCGCCCCTCCACTCTAACCACTAGTCTACCCTGCCGCCCCTCCCCTCTAACCACTAGTCTACACTGCCGCCCCTCCACTCTAACCACTGGGCTACCTGCCCCACTCTAACCACTAGTCTACCCTGCCGCCCTTCCCCTCTAACCACTAGTCTACCCTGCCGCCCCTCCCCTCTAACCACTAGTCTACCCTGCCGCCCCTCCACTCTAACCACTAGTCTACCCTGCCGCCCCTCCCCTCTAACCACTAGTCTACCCTGCCGCCCCTCCCCTCTAACCACTAGTCTACCCTGCCGCCCCTCCACTCTAACCACTAGGCTACCCTGCCGCCCCTCCACTCTAACCACTAGTCTACCTGCCTCCCCTCCACTCTAACCACTAGTCTACCTGCCGCCCCTACACTCTAACCACTAGTCTACCCTGCCGCCCCTCCACTCTAACCACTAGTCTAACCTGCCACCCCTCCCCTCTAACCACTAGTCTACCTGCCTCCCCTCCACTCTAACCACTAGTCTACCTGCCGCCCCTTCACTCTAACCACTAGTCTACCCTGCCGCCCCTCCACTCTAACCACTAGTCTACCCTGCCGCCCCTCCCCTCTAACCACTAGTCTACACTGCCGCCCCTCCACTCTAACCACTGGGCTACCTGCCCCACTCTAACCACTAGTCTACCCTGCCGCCCCTCTACTCTAACCACTAGTCTACCTGCCTCCACTCTAACCACTAGTCTACCCTGCCGCCCCCTCCCCTCTAACCACTAGTCTACCCTGCCGCCCCTACACTCCACTCTAACCACTAGTCTACCTGCCTCCACTCTAACCACTAGGCTACCTGCCGTCCCTCCACTCTAACCACTAGTCTACCCTGCCGCCCCTCCACTCTAACCACTAGTCTACCTGTCGCCCCTCCCCTCTAACCACTAGGCTACCTGTCGCCCCTCCACTCTAACCACTAGTCTACCCTGCCGCCCCTCCACTCTAACCACTAGTCTACCTGCCGCCCCTCCCCTCTAACCACTAGGCTACCTGTCGCCCCTCCACTCTAACCACTAGACTACCCTGCCGCCCCTCCACTCTAACCACTAGGCTACCTGCCGCCCCTCCACTCTAACCACTAGACTACCCTGCCGCCCCTCCACTCTAACCACTAGACTACCTGCCGCCCCTCCACTCTAACCACTAGTCTACCGGCCTCCCTTCCACTCTAACCACTAGTCTACCCTGCCGCCCATCCACTCTAACCACTAGTCTACCCTGCCACCCCTCCCCTCTAACCACTAGTCTACCCTGCCGCCCCTCCACTCTAACCACTAGGCTACCCTGCCGCCCCTCCACTCTAACCACTAGTCTACCTGCCTCCCTCCACTCTAACCACTAGTCTACCTGCCGCCCCTACACTCTAACCACTAGTCTACCCTGCCGCCCCTCCACTCTAACCACTAGTCTAACCTGCCACCCCTCCCCTCTAACCACTAGTCTACCTGCCTCCCCTCCACTCTAACCACTAGTCTACCTGCCGCCCCTTCACTCTAACCACTAGTCTACCCTGCCGCCCCTCCACTCTAACCACTAGTCTACCCTGCCGCCCCTCCCCTCTAACCACTAGTCTACACTGCCGCCCCTCCACTCTAACCACTGGGCTACCTGCCCCACTCTAACCACTAGTCTACCCTGCCGCCCTTCCCCCTCTAACCACTAGTCTACCCTGCCGCCCTCCCCTCTAACCACTAGTCTACCCTGCCGCCCCTCCACTCTAACCACTAGTCTACCCTGCCGCCCTCCCCTCTAACCACTAGTCTACCCTGCCGCCCTTCCCCTCTAACCACTAGTCTACCCTGCCACCCCTCCCCTCTAACCACTAGTCTACCCTGCCGCCCCTCCACTCTAACCACTAGGCTACCCTGCCGCCCCTCCACTCTAACCACTAGTCTACCTGCCTCCCTCCACTCTAACCACTAGTCTACCTGCCGCCCCTACACTCTAACCACTAGTCTACCCTGCCACCCCTCCACTCTAACCACTAGTCTAACCTGCCACCCTCCCTCTAACCACTAGTCTACCTGCCTCCACTCTCCACTCTAACCAACTAGTCTACCTGCCCCCCCCACTCTAACCACTAGTCTACCCTGCCGCCCCTCCACTCTAACCACTAGTCTACCCTGCCGCCCCTCCCTCTAACCACTAGTCTACACTGCCGCCCCTCCACTCTAACCACTGGGCTACCTGCCCCACTCTAACCACTAGTCTACCCTGCCGCCCTCCCCTCTAACCACTAGTCTACCTGCCTCCACTCTAACCACTAGTCTACCCTGCCGCCCCTCCAACTAGTCTAACCACTAGTCTACCCTGTCTACCTGCCCCCCTACCTCCACTCTAACCACTAGTCTACCTGCCTCCACTCTAACCACTAGTCTACCCCACCCCTCCACTCCTAACCACTAGTCCACCCCTCCCTCCCTCTAACCACTAGTCTAACCACTGCCCCCTGCCCCCCTCCACTCTAACCACTAGTCTACCCTGCCGCCCCTCCACTCTAACCACTAGTCTACCTGCCGCCCCTCCACTCTCACCACTAGTCTACCCTAGTCTACCCCTGCCGCCCCTCCACTCTAACCACTAGTCTACCACTCTAACCACTAGTCTACCCCCCCACTGCCCCTGCCGCCTCCACTCTAACCACTAGTCTACCCTCCCGCCACTCCACTCTAACCACTAGTCTACCCTGCCGCCCCTCCACTCTAACCACTAGTCTACCCTGCCGCCCCTCCACTCTAACCACTAGTCTACCCTGCCGCCCCTCCACTCTAACCACTAGTCTACCCTGCCGCCCCTCCACTCTAACCACTAGTCTACCCTGCCGCCCCTCCACTCTAACCACTAGTCTAACTCTAACCACTAGTCTACCCTGCCGCCCCTCCCTCTAACCACTAGTCTACCCTGCCGCCCCTCCCTCTCCACTAGTCTACCCTGCCGCCCCTAACCACTAGTCTACCCTGCCGCCCCTCCACTCTAACCACTAGTCTACCCTGCCGCCCCTCCACTCTCACCACTAGTCTACCCTGCCGCCCCCCTCCACTCTAACCACTAGTCTACCCTGCCGCCCCTCCACTCACCACTAGTCTACCCTGCCGCCCCTCCACTCTCACCACTAGTCTACCCTGCCGCCCCTCCACTCTAACCACTAGTCTACCCTGCCGCCCCTCCACTCTAACCACTAGTCTACCCTGCCGCCCCTCCACTCTAACCACTAGTCTACCCTGCCGCCCCTCCCACTCTAACCACTAGTCTACCACTATAACCACTAGTCTACCCTGCCGCCCCTCCACTCTAACCACTAGTCTACCCTGCCGCCCCTCCACTCTACCACTAGTCTACCCTGCCGCCCTCCACTCTAACCATTAGTCTACCTGCCGCCCCCGCCCCTCCACTATAACCACTAGTCTACCCTGCCGCCCCTCCACTCTAACCACTAGTCTACCTGCCGCTCCTCCACTCTCACCACTAGTCTATCCTGCCGCCCCTCCACTCTAACCACTAGTCTACCCTGCCGCCCCTCCACTCTCACCACTAGTCTACCCTGCCGCCCCTCCACTCTAACAACTAGTCTACCCTGCCGCCCCCACTATAAAGGGAATAAGGTTACCACTAGTCAGGGGTTTAGTAGAGATGCATTATCCAGGCTTCCCCAGTCAAACACAGGAGATATGGGACTGAATCCACCACTCACAGTCAACAAAATACTTCAACAGACAAAATAATGATTCAATATATATATCTAAGAAAAGGGGGGGGGGGTTAAACGTTGACTCAAAACATTCTTTGACTTTATCTGTGGTCCAGATGTTTAGTCTGTTTTCCAGATGTTGAACATCCATCCCTGTGCTTCAAGGCCCGAAATGAAACGTCACAGTTTGTTTTTAAAATGACAGGAAGTTCACCTGTGTGACAGGAAGTGATAGCTAACTCGCCTCGTCATATCGTTCAACAATTAAGGGTTAGGAGGTCAAAGGGGACACCTGGGAAGGTCAAATGTTAAGATCTCAGCAGCTGAATCGACAACAACCCCAGTCTGTGTTTTTTTTTAACTCACCATGGCAACGCGTCGTATCTGTGTCCTTGTACGGCCTCCCTCCCCTCCTCCTCCTCCTCTCTGGTCTTCTCAAAGCCGTTAACACAAGGCACAGCTGCGTAGCCTTGTGCTAGGAACTGTGGGAAAAGAAGAATGCGGTGGAAACAAAGGTCCGTGGCCCGACTCCCTCCGTGAAAGATGATAAATGCACTGCCCTACTGGAATTTTGAAACTTTGAATCCAAAATCCATTTGTATTTGTTTAAAATGCACCGACGGGTATCTTTACATTCACCACAATGAAGAGTATAAAAAAATAAAATAGCAACACGAGGAATAAGATAAAATACACAGCAATGTGGAGCTATATACAGGAAGTACCAGATCAATGTGGAGCTATATACAGGAAGTACCAGATCAATGTGGAGCTATATACAGGAAGTACCAGATCAATGTGGAGCTATATACAGGAAGTACCAGATCAATGTGGAGCTATATACAGGAAGTACCAGATCAATGTGGAGCTATATACAGGAAGTACCAGATCAATGTGGAGCTATATACAGGAAGTACCAGATCAATGTGGAGCTATATACAGGAAGTACCAGATCAATGTGGAGCTATTTACAGGGAGTACCAGATCAATGTGGAGCTATATACAGGAAGTACCAGATCAATGTGGAGCTATATACAGGAAGTACCAGATCAATGTGGAGCTATATACAGGAAGCACCAGATCAATGTGGAGCTATATACAGGAAGTACCAGATCAATCTGGAGCTATATACAGGAAGTACCAGATCAATGTGGAGCTATATACAGGAAGTACCAGATCAATGTGGAGCTATATACAGGAAGTACCAGATCAATGTGGAGCTATATACAGGAAGTACCAGATCAATGTGGAGCTATATACAGGAAGTACCAGATCAATGTGGAGCTATATACAGGAAGTGCCAGATCAATGTGGAGCTATATACAGGAAGTACCAGATCAATGTGGAGCTATATACAGGAAGTACCAGTACCAGATCAATGTGGAGCTATATACAGGAAGTACCAGATCAATGTGGAGCTATATACAGGAAGTACCAGATCAATGTGGGGCTATATACAGGAAGTACCAGATCAATGTGGAGCTATATACAGGAAGTACCAGTACCAGATCAATGTGGAGCTATATACAGGAAGTACCAGATCAATGTGGAGCTATATACAGGAAGTACCAGATCAATGTGGAGCTATATACAGGAAGCACCAGATCAATGTGGAGCTATATACAGGAAGTACCAGATCAATGTGGAGCTATATACAGGAAGTACCAGATCAATGTGAAGCTATATACAGGAAGTACCAGATCAATGTGGAGCTATATACAGGAAGTACCAGATCAATGTGGAGCTATATACAGGAAGTACCAGATCAATGTGGAGCTATATACAGGAAGTACCAGATCAATGTGGAGCTATATACAGGAAGTACCAGATCAATGTGGAGCTATATACAGGAAGTACCAGATCAATGTGGAGCTATATACAGGAAGTGCCAGATCAATGTGGAGCTATATACAGGAAGTACCAGATCAATGTGGAGCTATATACAGGAAGTACCAGTACCAGATCAATGTGGAGCTATATACAGGAAGTACCAGATCAATGTGGAGCTATATACAGGAAGTTCCAGATCAATGTGGGGCTATATACAGGAAGTACCAGATCAATGTGGAGCTATATACAGGAAGTACCAGTACCAGATCAATGTGGAGCTATATACAGGAAGTACCAGATCAATGTGGAGCTACATACAGGAAGTACCAGATCGATGTGGAGCTACATACAGGAAGTACCAGATCAATGTGGAGCTACACACAGGAAGTACCAGATCAATGTGGAGCTACATACAGGAAGTACCAGATCAATGTGGCGCTACATACAGGAAGTACCAGATCAATGTGGAGCTACATACAGGAAGTACCAGATCAATGTGGAGCTACATACAGGAAGTACCAGGTCAATGTGGAGCTATATACAGGAAGTACCAGATCAATGTGGAGCTATAAACAGGGAGTTCCAGATCAATGTGGAGCTATATACAGGAAGTACCAGATCAATGTGGAGCTATATACAGGAAGTACCAGATCAATGTGGAGCTATATACAGGAAGTACCAGTACCAGATCAATGTGGAGCTATATACAGGGAGTACCAGATCAATATGGAGCTATATACAGGAAGTACCAGTACCAGATCAATGTGGAGCTATATACAGGAAGTACCAGATCAATATGGAGCTATATACAGGAAGCACCAGATCAATGTGGAGCTATATACAGGGAGTACCAGATCAATATGGAGCTATATACAGGAAGCACCAGATCAATGTGGAGCTATATACAGGAAGCACCAGATCAATGTGGAGCTATATACAGGGAGTACCAGATCAATATGGAGCTATATACAGGAAGCACCAGATCAATGTGGAGCTATATACAGGAAGTACCAGATCAATGTGGAGCTATATACAGGAAGTACCAGATCAATGTGGAGCTATATACAGGAAGTACCAGATCAATGTGGAGCTATATACAGGAAGTACCAGATCAATGTGGAGCTATATACAGGAAGTACCAGATCAATGTGGAGCTATATACAGGAAGTACCAGATCAATGTGGAGCTATATACAGGAAGTACCAGATCAATGTGGAGATATATACTGTAACGGTTTTATTCTGTGGACGAAGGATCAGACCAAAGCGTAGCGTGTTTAGAGTTCAACATGTTTAATAAAGACCATAAACGTGAACACTACAAAATACCAAAACAACAAATGTGAAAAAACGAAACAGTCCTATCTGGTGCAAAGACACAAATACAGAAGACAACCACCCACAAAACCCAACACCAAACAGGCTCCCTAAATATGGTTCCCAATCAGAGACAACGACTAACACCTGCCTCTGATTGAGAACCATATCAGGCCAAACATAGAAACGGGAAAACTAGACACACAACATAGAATGCCCACTCAGCTCACGTCCTGACCAACACTAAAACAAAGAAAACACAAAAGAACTATGGTCAGAACGTGACAGTATCCCCCCCCCCCCAAGGTGCGGATTCCTGGACAGACTGGAGACTAGCAGCTCTGGACAGATGGAAGACTCTAGCAGCTCTGGACAGATGGAAGACTCTAGCAGCTCTGGACAGGCGGGAGACTCTAGCAGCTCTGGACAGGCGGGAGACTCTAGCAGCTCTGGACAGACGGGAGACTCTAGCAGCTCTGGACAGGCGGGAGACTCTAGCAGCTCTGGACAGATGGAAGACTCTAGCAGCTCTGGACAGATGGAAGACTCTAGCAGCTCTGGACAGATGGAAGACTCTAGCAGCTCTGGACAGGCGGGAGACTCTAGCAGCTCTGGACAGACGGGAGACTCTGGCAGCTCTGGAGAGGAGGAAGGCTCTGGCAGCGCTGGACAGGCGGGAGACCCTGTAGGCAGAAGACAGAGAGAGAGCCTGGTGCGGGGGGGCTGCCACTCGAGGGCTGGTGCGTGGAGGTGGCACTGGATAGACCGGACCGTGCAGGCGCACTGGAGCTCTTGAGCACCGAGCCTGCCCAACCTTACCTGGATGAATGCTCCCAGTAGCCCGACCAGTGTGGCGAGGTGGAATAGGCTACACTGGGCTGTATTTAGCAGTCTGATGGCTATTTAGCAGTGTGATGGCTATTTAGCAGTCTGATGGCTATTTAGCAGTGTGATGGCTATTTAGCAGTCTGATGGCGATTTAGCAGACTGATGGCTATTTAGCAGTCTGATGGCTATTTAGCAGACTGATGGCTATTTAGCAGTCTGATGGCTATTTAGCAGACTGATGGCTATTTAGCAGTCTGATGGCTATTTAGCAGTCTGATGGCTATTTAGCAGACTGATGGCTATTTAGCAGTCTGATGGCTATTTAGCAGACTGATGGCTATTTAGCAGTCTGATGGCTATTTAGCAGTCTGATGGCTATTTAGCAGACATGGCTATTTAGCAGACTGATGGCTATTTAACAGTCTGATGGCTATTTAGCAGTCTGATGGCTATTTAGCAGTCTGATGGCTATTTAGCAGACATGGCTATTTAGCAGACTGATGGCTATTTAACAGTCTGATGGCTATTTAGCAGTCTGATGGCTATTTAGCTTTTGGAATGGTAGTGTACAACTTTAGACCAGGGCCCTATAGTAGTGTACAACTTTAGACCAGGGCCCTATAGTAGTGTACAACTTTAGACCAGGGCCCTATAGTAGTGTACACCTTTAGACCAGGGCCCTATAGTAGTGTACAACTTTAGACCAGGGCCCTATAGTAGTGTACAACTTTAGACCAGGGCCCTATAGTAGTGTACAACTTTAGACCAGGGCCCTATAGCAGTGTACAACTTTAGACCAGGGCTCTATAGTAGTGTATAACTTTAGACCAGGGCCCTATGGTAGTGCACTACTTTAGACCAGGGCACTATGATGGTAGTGCACTACTTTAGACCAGGGCCCTATGGTAAGTGCACTAACCCTAACCCAGGGCCCTATGGTATTAAACTACTTTAGCCCAGGGCCCTATGGTAGTGCACTACTTTAGACCAGGGCCCTATAGTAGTGCACTACTTTAGACCAGGGCACTATGGTAGTGCACTACTTTAGACCAGGGCACTATGGTAGTGCCCTACTTTAGACCAGGGCCCTATGGTAGTGCACTACTTTAGACCAGGACCCTATGGTAGTGCACTACTTTAGACCAGGGCACTATGGTAGTGCACTACTTTAGACCAGGGCCCTATAGTAGTGCACTACTTTAGACCAGGGCACTATGGTAGTGCACTACTTTAGACCAGGGCACTATGGTAGTGCACTACTTTAGACCAGGGCCCTATGGTAGTGCACTACTTTAGACCAGGACCCTATGGTAGTGCACTACTTTAGACCAGGGCCCTATGGTAGTGCACTACTTTAGACCAGGGCCCTATGGTAGTGCACTACTTTAGACCAGGGCCCTATGGTAGTGCACTACTTTAGACCAAGGACCTATGGTAGTGCACTACTTTAGACCAGGGCACTATGGTAGTGCACTAACCCTAACCCTAACCCAGGGCCCTATGGTAGTGCACTAATTTAGCCCAGGGCCCTATGGTAGTGCAATACTTTAGACCAGGGCCCTATAGTAGTGCACTACTTTAGACCAGGGCACTATGGTAGTGCACTACTTTAGACCAGGGCACTATGGTAGTGCACTACTTTAGACCAGGGCCCTATGGTAGTGCACTACTTTAGACCAGGGCCCTATGGTAGTGCACTACTTTAGACCAGGGCCCTATGGTAGTGCACTACTTTAGACCAGGGCCCTATAGTAGTGCACTACTTTAGACCAGGGCACTATGGTAGTGTACAACTTTAGTCCAGGGCCCTATAGTAGTGTACAACTTTAGACCAGGGCCCTATGGTAGTGTACACCTTTAGACCAGGGCCCTATAGTAGTGTACAACTTTAGACCAGGGCCCTATAGTAGTGTACAACTTTAGACCAGGGCCCTATAGCAGTGTACAACTTTAGACCAGGGCCCTATAGTAGTGTACAACTTTAGACCAGGGCCCTATAGTAGTGTACAACTTTAGACCAGGGCCCTATAGCAGTGTACAACTTTAGACCAGGGCCCTATAGTAGTGTACAACTTTAGACCAGGGCCCTATGGTAGTGTACAACTTTAGACCAGGGCCCTATGGTAAGTGTATAACTTTAGACCAGGGCCCTATGGTAAGTGTACAACTTTAGACCAGGGCCCTATGGTAGTGCACTACTTTAGACCAGGGCACTATGGTAGTGCACTACTTTAGACCAGGGCCCTATGGTAGTGCACTACTTTAGACCAGGGCCCTATGGTAGTGCACTACTTTAGACCAGGGCCCTATGGTAGTGCACTACTTTAGACCAGGACCCTATGGTTGTGCACTACTTTAGACCAGGGCCCTATGGTAGTGCACTACTTTAGACCAGGGACCTATGGTAGTGCACTACTTTAGACCAGGGCACTATGGTAGTGCACTAACCCTAACCCTAACCCATGGCCCTATGGTAGTGCACTAATTTAGCCCAGGGCCCTATGGTAGTGCACTACTTTAGACCAGGGCCCTATAGTAGTGCACTACTTTAGACCAGGGCACTATGGTAGTGCACTACTTTAGACCAGGGCACTATGGTAGTGCACTACTTTAGACCAGGGCCCTATGGTAGTGCACTACTTTAGACCAGGACCCTATGGTAGTGCACTACTTTAGACCAGGACCCTATGGTAGTGCACTACTTTAGACCAGGGCCCTATAGTAGTGCACTACTTTAGACCAGGGCACTATGGTAGTGTACAACTTTAGTCCAGGGCCCTATAGTAGTGTACAACTTTAGACCAGGGCCCTATGGTAGTGTACAACTTTAGACCAGGGCCCTATAGTAGTGTACAACTTTAGACCAGGGCCCTATAGTAGTGTACAACTTTAGTCCAGGGCCCTATAGTAGTGTACAACTTTAGACCAGGGCCCTATAGTAGTGTACAACTTTAGTCCAGGGCCCTATAGTAGTGTACAACTTTAGACCAGGGCCCTATAGTAGTGTACAACTTTAGACCAGGGCCCTACAGTAGTGTACAACTTTAGACCAGGGCCCTATAGTAGTGTATAACTTTAGACCAGGGCCCTATGGTAGTGCACTACTTTAGACCAGGGCACTATGGTAGTGCACTACTTAAGACCAGGGCCCTATGGTAGTGCACTAACCCTAACCCTAACCCAGGGCCCTATGGTAGTGCACTACTTTAGACCAGGGCCCTATGGTAGTGCACTACTTTAGACCAGGGCACTATGGTAGTGCACTACTTTAGACCAGGGCACTATGGTAGTGCACTACATTAGACCAGGGCCCTATGGTAGTGCACTACTTTAGACCAGGACCCTTAGAGAATGGGGTGAAATTTGGGAAATTTGGGAAATTTGGATGGTGTGTCATTGTCAGTCTGTTTCTTGAGTCCATGCAACCGATCGAGTCCTGGCTATAACCCTCTATAACATCATGTTCACTTGGTCTGAGTTAGTGGAGTCCTGGCTATAACCCTCTATAACATCATGTTCACTTGGTCTGAGTTAGTGGAGTCCTGGCTATAACCCTCTATAACATCATGTTCACTTGGTCTGAGTTAGTGAGTCCTGGCTATAACCCTCTATAACATCATGTTCACTTGGTCTGAGTTAGTGGAGTCCTGGCTATAACCCTCTATAACATCATGTTCACTTGGTCTGAGTTAGTGGAGTCCTGGCTATAACCCTCTATAACATCATGTTCACTTGGTCTGAGTTAGTGGAGTCCTGGCTATAACCCTCTATAACATCATGTTCACTTGGTCTGAGTGTTAGTAGAGTCCTGGCTATAACCCTCTATAACATCATGTTCACTTGGTCTGAGTTAGTGGAGTCCTGGCTATAACCCTCTATAACATCATGTTCACTTGGTCTGAGTTAGTGGAGTCCTGGCTATAACCCTCTATAACATCATGTTCACTTGGTCTGAGTTAGTGAGTCCTGGCTATAACCCTCTATAACATCATGTTCACTTGGTCTGAGTTAGTCCTGGAGTCCTGGCTATAACCCTCTATAACATCATGTTCACTTGGTCTGAGTTAGTAGAGTCCTGGCTATAACCCTCTATAACATCATGTTGACTTGGTCTGAGTTAGTAGAGTCCTGGCCCTATAACCCTCCTGGCTAACATCATGTTCACTTGGTCTGAGTTAGTGGAGTCCTGGCTATAACCCTCTATAACATCATGTTCACTTGGTCTGAGTTAGTGGAGTCCTGGCTATAACCCTCTATAACATCATGTTCACTTGGTCTGAGTTAGTGGAGTCCTGGCTATAACCCTCTATAACATCATGTTCACTTGGTCTGAGTTAGTGGAGTCCTGGCTATAACCCTCTATAACATCATGTTCACTTGGTCTGAGTTAGTGGAGTCCTGGCTATAACCCTCTATAACATCATGTTCACTTGGTCTGAGTTAGTGGAGTCCTGGCTATAACCCTCTATAACATCATGTTCACTTGGTCTGAGTTAGTGGAGTCCTGGCTATAACCCTCTATAACATCATGTCTGAGTCTATAACCCTCTATAACATCATGTTCACTTGGTCTGAGTGTTAGTAGAGTCCTGGCTATAACCCTCTATAACATCATGTTCACTTGGTCTGAGTTAGTGGAGTCCTGGCTATATAACCCTCTATAACATCATGTTCACTTGGTCTGAGTTAGTGGAGTCCTGGCTGTAACCCTCTATAACATCATGTTCACTTGGTCTGAGTTAGTGGAGTCCTGGCTATAACCCTCTATAACATCATGTTCACTTGGTCTGAGTTAGTAGAGTCCTGGCTATAACCCTCTATAACGTCATGTTCACTTGGTCTGAGTGTAGAGTCCTGGCTAAGAACCCTCTATAACATCATGTTCACTTGGTCTGAGTTAGTGAGTCCTGGCTATAACCCTCTATAACATCATGTTCACTTGGTCTGAGTTAGTAGAGTCCTGGCTATAACCCTCTATAACATCATGTTCACTTGGTCTGAGTTAGTGGAGTCCTGGCTATAACCCTCTATAACATCATGTTCACTTGGTCTGAGTTAGTGGAGTCCTGGCTATAACCCTCTATAACATCATGTTCACTTGGTCTGAGTGGAGTCCTGGCTATATAACCCTCTATAACATCATGTTCATCATGTTCCCTCTACATCATGTTCACTTGGGCTCTATCATGTTCACCTGGCTATAACCCTCTATAACATCATGTTCACTTTGTCTGAGTAGTGGAGTCATGGCTATAACCCTCTATAACATCATGTTCACTTGGTCTGAGTCTGACTTGTCTGGAGTTAGTGGAGTCCTGGCTATAACCCTCTATAACATCATGTTCACTTGGTCTCTATAACATCAGTTCACTTGGTCTGAGTTAGAGTCCTGGCTATAAACCCTCTATAACATCATGTTCACTTGGTCTTGGTCTGGCTTAGTGGAGTCCTGGCTATAACCCTCTATAACATCATGTTCACTTGGTCTGAGTTAGTAGAGTCCTGGCTATAACCCTCTATAACATCATGTTCACTTGGTCTGAGTTAGTGGAGTCCTGGCTATAACCCTCTATAACATCATGTTCACTTGGTCTGAGTTAGTAGAGTCCTGGCTATATAACCCTCTATAACATCATGTTGACTTGGTCTGAGTTAGTAGAGTCCTGGCTATAACCCTCTATAACATCATGTTCACTTGGTCTGTCCTGGGACATCATCTGACGATAGTGGAGTCCTGGCTATAACCACTCTATAACATCATGTTCACTTGGTCTGAGTTAGTGGAGTCCTGGCTATAACCCTCTATAACATCATGTTCACTTGGTCTGAGTTAGTGGAGTCCTGGCTATAACCCTCTATAACATCATGTTCACTTGGTCTGAGTGGAGTCCTGGCTATATAACCCTCTATAACATCATGTTCACTTGGTCTGAGTTAGTGGAGTCCTGGCTATAACCCTCTATAACATCATGTTCACTTGGTCTGGCTATATTAGTCATGGGTCTGAGTCCTGGCTGTAACCCTCTATAACATCATGTTGACTTTGTTTTTTATTTTCATTTGTTTTTTGACCTTTATTTAACTAGGCAAGTCAGTTAAGAACAAATTCTTATTTTCAGTGACGGCCTAGGAACAGTGTGTTAACTGCCTGTTCAGGGGCAGGAAGACAGATTTGTACATTGTCAGCTCGGGGATTTGAACTTGCAACCTTCCGTTTACTAGTCCAACGCTCTAACCACTAGGCTACCCTGCCACCCCTCCACTCTAACCACTAGGCTACCCTGCCGCCCCTCCACTCTAACCACAAGGCTACCCTGCCGCCCCTCCACTCTAACCACAAGGCTACCCTGCCGCCCCTCCACTCTAACCACAAGGCTACCGGGCCGCCCCTCCACTCTAACCACAAGGCTACCCTGCCGCCCCTCCACTCTAACCACAAGGCTACCCTGCCGCCCCTCCACTCTAACCACAAGGCTACCCTGCCGCCCCTCCACTCTAACCACTAGGCTACCCTGCCGCCCCTCCACTCTAACCACTAGGCTACCCTGCCGCCCCTCCACTCTAACCACAAGGCTACCCCTGCCGCCCCTCCACTCTAACCACTAGGCTACCCTGCCACCCCTCCACTCTAACCACTAGGCTACCCTGCCGCCCGTCCACTCTAACCACTAGGCTACCTTGCCGCCCCTCCCTCTAACCACTAGGCTACCCTGCCGCCCCTCCACTCTAACCACAAGGCTACCCTGCCGCCCCTCCACTCTAACCACTAGTCTACCCTGCCCCCTCCACTCTAACCACAAGGCTACCCTGCCGCCCTCCACTCTAACCACAAGGCTGCCCTGCCGCCCCTCCACTCTAACCACAAGGCTACCCTGCCGCCCCTCCACTCTAACCACTAGGCTACCCTGCCGCCCCTCCACTCTAACCACAAGGCTACCCTGCCACCCCTCCACTCTAACCACTAGGCTACCCTGCCGCCCCTCCACTCTAACCACAAGGCTACCCTGCCGCCCCTCCACTCTAACCACCAGTCTACCCTGCCGCCCCTCCACTCTAACCACTAGGATACCCTGCCACCCTTCCACTCTAACCACTAGTCTACCCTGCCGCCCCTCCACTCTAACCACTAGCACATTATTCAACAATAACCAGACTGAGACCAAATGTATGGTACATCCCGGAAGCTGCGTGGAAGGTTAGCTGACATAGAAAACGCTGCGCTGTCTGGCAGCTGATTACTGTAGCTCCGGCGGTGTGTGTGTGTGTGTGTGTGTGTGTGTGTGTGTGTGTGTGTGTGTGTGTGTGTGTGTGTGTGTGTGTGTGTGTGTGTGTGTGCGGCATCTTCACAGCTCTCGTGACAACACGCTTTTACAGAGGGCTCAGCGGGACACAGAGAGTAGTGTGGGCTGGAACAGGAACACGTTGTTCCCCCCCGGGGCAGTCTAAATCACCGCTGATCTCCATGTAGGGAGAACGGAATTCGTTTCTCATGCCCATGTTGTGTGAGAAGAGGAGTAGGGGGCGGTGGTGCACGATAGATCCATGTAAGAGGAGTAGGGGACAGTGGTGCACGATAGATTAAGAGGAGTAGGGGACAGTGGTGCACGATAGATTAAGAGGAGTAGGGGACAGTGGTGCACGATAGATTAAGAGGAGTAGGGGACAGTGGTGCACGATAGATCCATGTAAGAGGAGTAGGGGACAGTGGTGCACGATAGATTAAGAGGAGTAGGGGACAGTGGTGCACGATAGATTAAGAGGAGTAGGGGACGGTGGTGCACGATAGATTAAGAGGAGTAGGGGACGGTGGTGCACGATAGATTAAGAGGAGTAGGGGACAGTGGTGCACGATAGATTAAGAGGAGTAGGGGGCGGTGGTGCACAATAGATTAAGAGGAGTAGGGGACCGTGGTGCACGATAGATCCATGTAAGAGGAGTAGGGGGCGGTGGTGCACGATAGATTAAGAGGAGTAGGGGAAGGTGGTGCACGATAGATCCATGTAAGAGGAGTAGGGGACAGTGGTGCACGATAGATTAAGAGGAGTAGGGGACAGTGGTGCACTATAGATTAAGAGGAGTAGGGGACAGTGGTGCACGATAGATTAAGAGGAGGAGGGGACAGTGGTGCAGGATAGATTAAGAGGAGTAGGGGACAGTGGTGCACGATAGATCCATGTAAGAGGAGTAGGGGACAGTGGTGCACGATAGATTAAGAGGAGTAGGGGACAGTGGTGCACGATAGATTAAGAGGAGTAGGGGACAGTGGTGCAGGATAGATTAAGAGGAGTAGGGGACAGTGGTGCACGATAGATTAAGAGGAGTAGGGGACAGTGGTGCACGATAGATTAAGAGGAGTAGGGGACAGTGGTGCAGGATAGATTAAGAGGAGTAGGGGACAGTGGTGCATGATAGATTAAGAGGAGTAGGGGACAGTGGTGCACGATAGATTAAGAGGAGTAGGGGACAGTGGTGCACGATAGATTAAGAGGAGTAGGGGACAGTGGTGCAGGATAGATTAAGAGGAGTAGGGGACAGTGGTGCACGATAGATCCATGTAAGAGGAGTAGGGGACAGTGGTGCACGATAGATTAAGAGGAGTAGGGGACAGTGGTGCACGATAGATTAAGAGGAGTAGGGGACTAGGTGGCTCAGTGTTGGGTTAAGGGTCAGTACCTCTTGACTAGGTGGCTCAGTGTTGGGTTAAGGGTCCATAACTTTTGACTAGGTAGCTCAGTGTTGGGTTAAGGGTCAGTACCTCTTGACTAGGTGGCTCAGTGTGGGGTTAAGGGTCAGTACCTCTTGACAAGGTGGCTCAGTGTTGGGTTAAGGGTCAGTACCTCTTGAGTAGGTGGCTCAGTGTTGGGTTAAGGGTCAGTACCTCTTGACTAGGTATCTCAGTGTTGGGTTAAGGGTCAGTACCTCTTGACAAGTTGGCTCAGTGTTGGGTTAAGGGTCAGTACCTCTTGACTAGGTGGCTCAGTGTTGGGTTAAGGGTCAATACCTCTTGACAAGGTGGCTCAGTGTTGGGTTAAGTGTCAGTACTTCTTGACTAGGTAGCTCAGTGTTGGGTTAAGTGTCAGTACCTCTTGACTGGGTGGCTCAGTGTTGGGTTAAGGGTCAGTACCTCTTGACTAGGTGGCTCAGTGTTGGGTTAAGGGTCAGTACCTCTTGACTAGGTATCGCAGTGTTGGTTTAAGGGTCAGTACCTCTTGACTAGGTATCTCAGTGTTGGGTTAAGGGTCAGTACCTCTTGACAAGGTGGCTCAGTGTTGGGTTAAGTGTCAGTACTTCTTGACTAGGTATCTCAGTGTTGGGTTAAGTGTCAGTACCTCTTGACTGGGTGGCTCAGTGTTGGGTTAAGGGTCAGTACCTCTTGACTAGGTATCTCAGTGTTGGGTTAAGGGTCAGTACCTCTTGACTAGCTATCTCAGTGTTGGGTTAAGGGTCAGTACCTCTTGACTAGGTGGCTCAGTGTTGGGTTAAGTGTCAGTACCTCTTGACTAGGTGGCTCAGTGTTGGGGTTAGGGTCCATACCTCTTGACTAGGTATCTCAGTGTTGGGTTAAGTGTCAGTACCTCTTGACTAGGTAGCTCAGTGTTGGGTTAAGTGTCAGTATCTCTTGACTGGGTGGCTCAGTGTTGGGTTAAGGGTCAGTACCTCTTGACTAGGTGGCTCAGTGTTGGGTTAAGTGTCAGTACCTCTTGACTAGGTGGCTCAGTGTTGGGGTTAGGGTCCATACCTCTTGACTAGGTATCTCAGTGTTGGGTTAAGTGTCAGTACCTCTTGACTGGGTGGCTCAGTGTTGGGTTAAGGGTCAGTACCTCTTGACTAGGTGGCTCAGTGTTGGGTTAAGTGTCAGTACCTCTTGACTAGGTGGCTCAGTGTTGGGTTAAGGGTCAGTACCTCTTGACTAGGTGGCTCAGTGTTACTGTATGTACCAGGTTACTGCATGGTTACTGTATGTACCAGGTTACTGCATGTGCCAGGTTACTGTATGGTTACTGCATGTACCAGGTTACTGTATGGTTACTGTATGTACCAGGTTACTGTATGGTTACTGTATGTACCAGGTTACTGCATGGTTACTGTATGTACCAGGTTACTGTACCAACCAGGTTACTGTATGTGCCAGGTTACTGTATGTACCAGGTTACTGTATGGTTACTGTATGTACCAGGTTACTGCATGGTTACTGTATGTACCAGGTTACTGTATGTGCCAGGTTACTGTATGGTTACTGCATGTACCAGGTTACTGTATGGTTACTGTATGTACCAGGTTACTGTATGGTTACTGTATGTACCAGGTTACTGCATGGTTACTGTATGTACCAGGTTACTGTACCAACCAGGTTACTGTATGTGCCAGGTTACTGTATGTACCAGGTTACTGTATGGTTACTGTATGTACCAGGTTACTACATGGTTACTGTATGTACCAGGTTACTGTATGTGCCAGGTTACTGTATGGTTACTGCATGTATCAGGTTACTGTATGGTTACTGTATGTACCAGGTTACTGTATGGTTACTGTATGTACCAGGTTACTGCATGGTTACTGTATGTACCAGGTTACTGTACCAACCAGGTTACTGTATGTGCCAGGTTACTGTATGTACCAGGTTACTGTATGGTTACTGTATGTACCAGGTTACTGCATGGTTACTGTATGTACCAGGTTACTGTATGTGCCAGGTTATGGTTACTGTATGGTTACTGCATGTACCAGGTTACTGTATGGTTACTGTATGTACCAGGTTACTGTATGGTTACTGTATGTACCAGGTTACTGCATGGTTACTGTATGTACCAGGTTACTGTACCAACCAGGTTACTGTATGTGCCAGGTTACTGTATGTACCAGGTTACTGTATGGTTACTGTATGTACCAGGTTACTGCATGGTTACTGTATGTACCAGGTTACTGTATGTGCCAGGTTACTGTATGGTTACTGCATGTACCAGGTTACTGTATGGTTACTGTATGTACCAGGTTACTGTATGGTTACTGTATGTACCAGGTTACTGCATGGTTACTGTATTTAACCAGGTTACTGTACCAACCAGGTTACTGTATGTGCCAGGTTACTGTATGTACCAGGTTACTGTATGGTTACTGTATGTACCAGGTTACTGCATGGTTACTGTATGTACCAGGTTACTGTATGTGCCAGGTTACTGTATGGTTACTGCATGTACCAGGTTACTGTATGGTTACTGTATGTACCAGGTTACTGTATGGTTACTGTATGTACCAGGTTACTGCATGGTTACTGTATGTACCAGGTTACTGTACCAACCAGGTTACTGTATGTGCCAGGTTACTGTATGTACCAGGTTACTGTATGGTTACTGTATGTACCAGGTTACTGCATGGTTACTGTATGTGCCAGGTTACTGTATGTGCCAGGTTACTGTATGGTTACTGCATGTACCAGGTTACTGTATGGTTACTGTATGTACCAGGTTACTGTATGGTTACTGTATGTACCAGGTTACTGCATGGTTACTGTATGTACCAGGTTACTGTATGTGCCAGGTTACTGTATGTACCAGGTTACTGTATGGTTACTGTATGTACCAGGTTACTGCATGGTTACTGTATGTACCAGCTTACTGTATGTACCAGGTTACTGTATGTGCCAGGTTACTGTATGGTTACTGCGTGTACCAGGTTACTGTATGGTTACTGTATGTACCAGGTTACTGTATGTACCAGGTTACTGTATGTGCCAGGTTACTGTATGGTTACTGCATGTACCAGGTTACTGTATGGTTACTGTATGTACCAGGTTACTGTATGGTTACTGTATGTACCAGGTTACTGCATGGTTACTGTATGTACCAGGTTACTGTATGTATCAGGTCACTGTATGTACCAGGTTACTGTATGTATCAGGTCACTGTATGTACCAGGTTACTGTATGTACCAGGTTACTGTATGGTTACTGTATGTACCAGGTTACTGTATGTACCAGGCTACTGTATGGTTACTGTATGTACCAGGTTACTGTATGTACCAGGTTACTGTATGGTTACTGTATGTACCAGGTTACTGTATGGTTACTGTATGTACCAGGTTACTGTATGTACCAGGCTACTGTATGGTTACTGTATGTACCAGGTTACTGTATGTACCAGGTTACTGTATGGTTACTGTATGTACCAGGTTACTGTATGTACCAGGTTACTGTATATGTACCAGGTTACTGTAAGTGCCATGTTACTGTATGTACCAGGTTACTGTATGTACCAGGTTACTGTATGTACCAGGTTACTGTATGGTTACTGTATGTACCAGGTTACTGCATGGTTACTGTATGTACCTGGTTACTGTATGGTTACTGTATGTACCAGGTTACTGTATGTACCAGGTTACTGTATATGTACCAGGTTACTGTATGTACCAGGTTACTGTATCAACCAGGTTACTGTATGTACCAGGCTACTGTATGGTTACTGTATGTACCAGGTTACTGTATGTACCAGGTTATTGTATGTACCAGGTCCCTGTATGCACGGTACTGAGGATACAGAAAACACCTCATTCTCCAGACAACGAGGCAGCTCACGACGAGGATGGGGAGTAATGTAGAGGTCAGGGAGTAATGTAGAGGTCAGGGAGTAATGTAGAGGTCAGGGTTCCGGTCTAGACAACGAGGCAGCTCACGACGAGGATGGGGAGTAATGTAGAGGTCAGGGTTCCGGTCTAGACAACGAGGCAGCTCACGACGAGGATGGGGAGTAATGTAGAGGTCAGGGTTCCGGTCTAGACAACGAGGCAGCTCACGACGAGGATGGGGAGTAATGTAGAGGTCAGGGTTCCGGTCTAGACAACGAGGCAGCTCACGACGAGGATGGGGAGTAATGTAGAGGTCAGGGTTCCGGTCTAGACAACGAGGCAGCTCACGACGAGGATGGGGAGTAATGTAGAGGTCAGGGTTCCGGTCTAGACAACGAGGCAGCTCACGACGAGGATGGGGAATAATGTAGAGGTCAGGGTTCCGGTCTAGACAACGAGGCAGCTCACGACGAGGATGGGGAGTAATGTAGAGGTCAGGGTTCCGGTCTAGACAACGAGGCAGCTCACGACGAGGATGGGGAGTAATGTAGAGGTCAGGGTTCCGGTCTAGACAACGAGGCAGCTCACGACGAGGATGGGGAATAATGTAGAGGTCAGGGTTCCGGTCTAGACAACGAGGCAGCTCACGACGAGGATGGGGAATAATGTAGAGGTCAGGGTTCCGGTCTAGACAACGAGGCAGCTCACGACGAGGATGGGGAGTAATGTAGAGGTCAGGGTTCCGGTCTAGACAACGAGGCAGCTCACGACAGCTGAAACAGAGCAGTACCTGGCCAACTGCTTCGCCCTAGTTTTATCAGTCTGGAGGGCACGACCTGCAAACCACACACACACACACACACACACACACACACACACACACACACACACACACACACACACACACACACACACACACACACACACTGGGGGGAACACATTTCCCTAACCTAATGCATGCACAGTGGTGAAAAAAGTACCTAATTGTCATAATTGAGTAAAATTAAAGATACCTTGATGGTAAAAGTGTAAGTCTCCCAGTAAAATACTCCTTGAGTAAAATTATAAAAGTATTTTTAATTTTAAATATACTAAAGCATCAAAAGTAATTGCTGAAAAATACTTCAGTATCAAAATAACATCTAATTCTTTATACAAACAAGACAGCACAATTTTCTCATTTTTTATTTATTTATGGTTAGACAGGGGCCACACTCCAACACTCAGACATCATTTACAGATAGCCAGGGCCACACTCCAACACTCAGACATCATTTACAGATACCCAGGGGCACACTCCAACACTCAGACATCATTTACAGATACCCAGGGGCACACTCCAACACTCAGACATCATTTACAGATACCCAGGGGCACACTCCAACACTCAGACATCATTTACAGATACCCAGGGGCACACTCCAACACTCAGACATCATTTACAGATACCCAGGGCCACACTCCAACACTCAGACATCATTTACAGATACCCAGGGGCACACTCCAACACTCAGACATCATTTACAGATACCCAGGGCCACACTCCAACACTCAGACATCATTTACAGACATCATTTACAGATACAGGGCCACACTCCAACACTCAGACATCATTTACAGATACCCAGGGGCACACTCCAACACTCAGACATCATTTACAGATACCCAGGGGCACACTCCAACACTCAGACATCATTTACAGATACCCAGGGGCACACTCCAACACTCAGACATCATTTACAGATACCCAGGGCCACACTCCAACACTCATACATCATTTACAGATACCCAGGGCACACTCCAACACTCAGACATCATTTACAGATAGACCATTTACAGGGCCACACTCCAACACTCAGACATCATTTACAGATACCCAGGGGCACACTCCAACACTCAGACATCATTTACAGATACCCAGGGCCACACTCCAACACTCAGACATCATTTACAGATACCCAGGGCCACACTCCAACACTCAGACATCATTTACAGATACCCAGGGGCACACTCCAACACTCAGACATCATTTACAGATACCCAGGGGCACACTCCAACACTCAGACATCATTTACAGATACCCAGGGGCACACTCCAACACTCAGACATCATTTACAAATGAAGCATTTGTGTTTAGTGAGTCCTCCAGGTCAGAGACAGTAGGGATGACCAGGGATGTTCTCTGTTTAGTGAGTCCTCCAGATCAGAAGCAGTAGAGACGACCAGGGATGTTCTCTGTTTAGTGAGTCCACCAGATCAGAGGCAGTAGGGATGACCAGGGATGTTCTCTGTTTAGTGAGTCCTCCAGATCAGAGACAGTAGATGACCAGGGATGTTCTCTGTTTAGTGAGTCCTCCAGATCAGAGGCAGTAGGGATGACCAGGGATGTTCTCTGTTTAGTGAGTCCTCCAGATCAGAGACAGTAAGGATGACCAGGGATGTTCTCTGTTTAGTGAGTCCACCAGATCAGAGACAGTAGGGATGACCAGGGATGTTCTCTGTTTAGTGAGTCCTCCAGATCAGAGGCAGTAGGGATGACCAGGGATGTTCTCTGTTTAGTGAGTCCTCCAGATCAGAAGCAGTAGAGACGACCAGGGATGTTCTCTGTTTAGTGAGTCCACCAGTTCAGAGGCTAGTAGGGATGACCAGGGATGTTCTCTGTTTAGTGAGTCCTCCAGATCAGAGGCAGTAGGGATGACCAGGGATGTTCTCTGTTTAGTGAGTCCTCCAGATCAGAGACAGTAGATGACCAGGGATGTTCTCTGTTTAGTGAGTCCTCCAGATCAGAGATAGTAGTGATGACCAGGGATGTTCTCTGTTTAGTGAGTCCACCAGATCAGAAGCAGTAGAGACGACCAGGGATGTTCTCTGTTTAGTGAGTCCACCAGATCAGAGGCAGTAGGGATGACCAGGGATGTTCTCTGTTTAGTGAGTCCTCCAGATCAGAGGCAGTAGGGATGACCAGGGATGTTCTCTGTTTAGTGAGTCCTCCAGATCAGAGGCAGTAGGGATGACCAGGGATGTTCTCTGTTTAGTGAGTCCTCCAGATCAGAGACAGTAGATGACCAGGGATGTTCTCTGTTTAGTGAGTCCTCCAGATCAGAGATAGTAGTGATGACCAGGGATATTCTCTGTTTAGTGAGTCCACCAGATCAGAGGCAGTAGATGACCAGGGATGTTCTCTGTTTAGTGAGTCCACCAGATCAGAGGCAGTAGATGACCAGGGATGTTCTCTGTTTAGTGAGTCCTCCAGATCAGAGGCTAGTAGGGATGTTCTCTGTTTAGTGAGTCCTCCAGATCAGAGGCAGTAGGGATGACCAGGGATGTTCTCTGTTTAGTGAGTCCACCAGATCAGAGGCAGTAGGGATGACCAGGGGTTTTCTCTTGATAAGTGTGTGAATTGGACCATTTTCCTGTCCTGCTAATCATTCAAAATGTAACGAGTACTTCTGGGTGTCAGGGAAATGTTTGGAGTAAAAAGTGTATTCATTTCTGCAGTGAAGTAAAAGTAAAAGTTGTCAAGAATATAAATAGTAAAGTACAGATACCCCCCAAAAAAACAACTTAAGTAGTACTTGGTATTTTGACTATAGATACTTTTCAAACCCTCAGTACATTTCTCTGTGGAGCACCAAATGTCCCTTTTTTGGGAAGGCATTGTCCCTGTGCCCTCTGTCCTTGTACTCTTGGGTACAATCTGTCTGGGCACACAAGGTCTCCCTCCCCCTGACACCCACTTCAGTCTCCATTCAATCTGTAGTCGAGCCCTTTGTTTACACAACCGAATAGTTGCGTGTAGAGAAGCTTGTCGTCCCCCCCACCCCCCGCTGTGTCCTGAGAACTAATCATTTCGTCACCTCAGACAAGACAGTGTAAAAACTACATCCATTAGACACAGACACATCCATTAGGGGATTCCTTCCGGCTGCAAAACAAGACACCTAAGGACACTGCAGTGCCCCCGTGCCCCCCACCCCACCCACCCTCTCTCTGCGTCCACTTCCCAAAACCCCATGGGGCCCAGAAATGAGTCATTGTCCCCGGGGCCCCAGTGTGTGTAGCCCACGGTACCGTCAGCCCCGGTCCTAACCTGCTCGGCCTGCTCCCCCCGCAGGGAGCTGGCATGGACCAATGGGGTTTTCCCTGGACTGTTCAGGATGTTGCCAACAAAATAATCATTTCAGGGAGCACACGCTGCTATTGTTGCCCCCCTCTCTCTCTCAAAGTGCGTCCCAAAATGGCACCCTATTCCCTATACAGTGCGCTACTGTTGAGAATGGCATGTCAAAAGTAGTGCACTTACATAGGGAATAGTGTGCCGTTCACTGTGTTCCATTTGGCCCAGAGGAGAGAAGGGGGAGTAATGTCGAGGTCAGGGTTCCGGTCTATAAGAGCGGTCTTCACTGCTCCTACAGGCTCGGGTCGGTACTGCAGTTTTACTGACGTCCAGGGTCTCATTACACGACCACAATTAGAGAAATCAGATTACTGATAAATTACTAATAAAACACTTTTGTGCACAAAACAGTCATTGAATTATTCAAATAATTGTCGCTGAGGCTTTTTAATAGACGTATGCTATCGCTGAGCGATTAACCGAAATGTTGGTTATTTTTTCAATTTAAAAAAAAAAAAGTTAAATTGTCAGTTAAATTATTTTAATTCGTTGTTTTTTCTTCTGTGACAACAGTGCGAACGTTCCGGCTGCAGTTTATCAGGAGATAAATCAGATGATGCCAGAACATTGCGATGTACTAGGGAGTTGTAGTTTCCAACAGGCCAATGTTCTACATAGTTTAGCTCAGAAAACGTGATAATGAACTACAATGACCATAATTCATTGCACGGCTAATTATTTCCCCCCTGCTAGGTAAGAGACAGAAGAAGAACCCACTATCAAGAGGGGATACACAGAGAACAGTTTCTTCCAGGTATCTCCACTAGGTTACCTTAATAAATGATGGTATCTCTACCACCTTACCTTAACCACTAGGTTACCTTAATAAATGATGGTATCTCTACCACCTTACCTTATCCACTAGGTTACCTTAACCACTAGGTTACCTTAGCCACTAGGTTACCTTAACCACTAGGTTACCTTAACCACTAGGTTACCTTAATAAATGATGATGTTACTGACCCCACTAGGTTACCTTAACCACTAGGTTACCTTAATAAATGATGATGTTACTGGCCCCACTAGGTTACCTTAGCCACTAGGTTACCTTAATAAATGATGGTATCTCTACCACCTTACCTTAATCACTAGGTTACCTTAACCACTAGGTTACCTTATCCACTAGGTTACCTTAACCACTTGGTTACCTTAACCACTAGGTTACCTTAATAAATGATGATGTTACTAACCCCACTAGGTTACCTTAACCACTAGGTTACCCTAACCACTAGGTTACCTTAACCACTAGGTTACCTTATCCACTAGGTTACCTTAACCACTAGGTTACCTTAATAAATGACAATGTTACTGGCCCCACTAGGTTACCTTAATAAATGATGATGTTACTGGCCCCACTAGGTTACCTTATCCACTAGGTTACCTTAACCACTAGGTTACCTTAACCACTAGGTTACCTTAATAAATGACGATGTTACTGGCCCCACTAGGTTACCTTAAGCACTAGGTTACCTTAATAAATGACGGTGATACTGGCCCAGAGCTCTTATCCACTAGGTTACCTTAACCACCTGGTTACCTTAACCACTAGGTTACCTTAGCCACTAGGTTACCTTAACCACCTGGTTACCTTAACCACCTGGTTACCTTAGCCACTAGGTTACCTTAGCCACTAGGTTACCTTATCCACTAGGTTACCTTAACCACTAGGTTACCTTAATAAATGATGATGTTACTGGCCCCACTAGGTTACCTTAACCACTAGGTTACCTTAACCACTAGGTTACCTTAACCACTAGGTTACCTTAGCCACTAGGTTACCTTAACCACTAGGTTACCTTAGCCACTAGGTTACCTTAATAAATGATGATGTTACTGGCCCCACTAGGTTACCTTAACCACTAGGTTACCTTAACCACTAGGTTACCTTAATAAATGACGATGTTACTGGCCCAGAGCTCTTAACCACTAGGTTACCTTAACCACTAGGTTACCTTAACCACTAGGTTACCTTAGCCACTAGGTTACCTTAATAAATGATGATGTTACTGGCCCCACTAGGTTACCTTAACCACTAGGTTACCTTAACCACTAGGTTACCTTAGCCACTAGGTTACCTTAACCACTAGGTTACCTTAGCCACTAGGTTACCTTAATAAATGATGATGTTACTGGCCCCACTAGGTTACCTTAACCACTAGGTTACCTTAACCACTAGGTTACCTTAATAAATGACGATGTTACTGGCCCAGAGCTCTTAACCACTAGGTTACCTTAACCACTAGGTTACCTTAACCACTAGGTTACCTTAGCCACTAGGTTACCTTAATAAATGACGATGTTACTGGCCCCATTAGGTTACCTTATCCACTAGGTTACCTTAACCACTAGGTTACCTTAATAAATGACGATGTTACTGGCCCCATTAGGTTACCTTATCCACTAGGTTACCTTAACCACTAGGTTACCTTAATAAATGACGATGTTACTGACCCAGAGCTCTTAACCACTAGGTTACCTTAACCACTAGGTTACCTTAATAAATGATGATGTTACTGACCCAGAGCTCTTAACAACTAGGTTACCTTAACCACTAGGTTACCTTAACCACTAGGTTACCTTAATAAATGATGATGTTACTGGCCCCACTAGGTTACCTTAATAAATGATGGTATCTCTACCACCTTACCTTAACCACTAGGTTACCTTATCCACTAGGTTACCTTAACCACTAGGTTACCTTAACCACTAGGTTACCTTAACCACTAGGTTACATTAATAAATGATGGTATCTCTACCACCTTACCTTAACCACTAGGTTACCTTAACCACTAGGTTACCTTAGCCACTAGGTTACCTTAACCACCTGGTTACCTTAACCACCTGGTTACCTTAGCCACTAGGTTACCTTAGCCACTAGGTTACCTTAATAAATGACGATGTTACTGACCCAGAGCTCTTAACCACTAGGTTACCTTAATAAATGATGATGTTACTGGCCCAGAGCTCTTAACCACTAGGTTACCTTAACCACTAGGTTACCTTAATAAATGATGATGTTACTGGCCCCACTAGGTTACCTTAACCACTAGGTTACCTTAACCACTAGGTTACCTTAATAAATGACGATGTTACTGGCCCAGAGCTCTTAACAACTAGGTTACCTTAACCACTAGGTTACCTTAACCACTAGGTTACCTTAACAACTAGGTTACCTTAATAAATGATGGTATCTCTACCACCTTACCTTAACCACTTGGTTACCTTAACCACTAGGTTACCTTAACAACTAGGTTACCTTAATAAATGATGGTATCTCTACCACCTTACCTTAACCACTAGGTTACCTTATCCACTAGGTTACCTTAACCACTAGGTTACCTTAACCACTAGGTTACCTTAACCACTAGGTTACCTTATCCACTAGGTTACCTTAGCCACTAGGTTACCTTAACCACTAGGTTACCTTATCCACTAGGTTACCTTATCCACTAGGTTACCTTAACCACTAGGTTACCTTATCCACTAGGTTACCTTAACCACTAGGTTACCTTATCCACTAGGTTACCTTAGCCACTAGGTTACCTTAACCACTAGGTTACCTTAACCACTAGGTTACCTTAACCACTAGGTTACCTTAACCACTAGGTTACCTTAACCACTAGGTTACCTTATCCACTAGGTTACCTTAATGAATGATGATGTTACTGGCCCCACTAGGTTACCTTAACCACTAGGTTACCTTAATAAATGACGATGTTACTGGCCCAGAGCTCTTAACCACTAGGTTACCTTAATAAATGATGATGTTACTGGCCCAGAGCTCTTAACCACTAGGTTACCTTAATCACTAGGTTACCTTAACCACTAGGTTACCTTAACCACTAGGTTACCTTATCCACTAGGTTACCTTAACCACTAGGTTACCTTAATAAATGATGATGTTACTGGCCCAGAGCTCTTAACCACTAGGTTACCTTAATCACTAGGTTACCTTATCCACTAGGTTACCTTAACCACTAGGTTACCTTAATAAATGATGATGTTACTGGCCCCACTAGGTTACCTTATCCACTAGGTTACCTTATCCACTAGGTTACCTTATCCACTAGGTTACCTTAACCACTAGGTTACCTTATCCACTAGGTTACCTTATCCACTAGGTTACCTTATCCACTAGGTTACCTTAACCACTAGGTTACCTTATCCACTAGGTTACCTTAACCACTAGGTTACCTTAACCACTAGGTTACCTTATCCACTAGGTTACCTTAACCACTAGGTTACCTTAACCACTAGGTTACCTTAATAAATGACGATCAGTAATGTCACTACCATCATGGGACTTTTAATCATTATTTTATTCTGTTACAACCAACATAAATACATAGCACATTTAACGTTTACAAAAATATTCCAAACCCAAAAAAATTTTGATTATTTTTCGAATAATCGAACCGAAACCGAAACGACATCAAAAATGCCCTAATCACTCAGCACTCGCATACGCCAACATGAGCTGGTTACGTTGAAAACAAAAGGTCAGACTCCTTGGACAGTCTCCAGTTCTTTCATACCCCAGTGGTGTGATAGAAAACCAAAGGTCAGACTCCTTGGACAGTCTCTAGTTCTCTCATACCCCAGTGGTGTGATAGAGAACCAAAGGTCAGACTCCTTGGACAGTCTCCAGTTATTTCATACCCCAGTGGTGTGATAGAAAACCAAAGGTCAGACTCCTTGGACAGTCTCCAGTTCTCTCATACCCCAGTGGTGTGATAGAGAACCAAAGGTCAGACTCCTTGGACAGTCTCCAGTTCTTTCATACCCCAGTGGTGTGATAGAGAACCAAAGGTCAGACTCCTTGGACAGTCTCCAGTTCTTTCATACCCCAGTGGTGTGATAGAAAACCAAAGGTCAGACTCCTTGGACAGTCTCCAGTTCTTTCATACCCCAGTGGTGTGATAGAGAACCAAAGGTCAGACTCCTTGGACAGTCTCCAGTTCTTTCATACCCCAGTGGTGTGATAGAAAACCAAAGGTCAGACTCCTTGGACAGTCTCCAGTTCTCTCATACCCCAGTGGTGTGATAGAAAACCAAAGGTCAGACTCCTTGGACAGTCTCCAGTTCTTTCATACCCCAGTGGTGTGATAGAGAACCAAAGGTCAGACTCCTTGGACAGTCTCCAGTTCTTTCATACCCCAGTGGTGTGATAGAAAACCAAAGGTCAGACTCCTTGGACAGTCTCCAGTTCTTTCATACCCCAGTGGTGTGATAGAAAACCAAAGGTCAGACTCCTTGGACAGTCTCCAGTTCTTTCATACCCCAGTGGTGTGATAGAGAACCAAAGGTCAGACTCCTTGGACAGTCTCTAGTTCTCTCATACCCCAGTGGTGTGATAGAGAACCAAAGGTCAGACTCCTTGGACAGTCTCTAGTTCTCTCATACCCCAGTGGTGTGATAGAGAACCAAAGGTCAGACTCCTTGGACAGTCTCTAGTTCTCTCATACCCCAGTGGTGTGATAGAGAACCAAAGGTCAGACTCCTTGGACAGTCTCCAGTTCTTTCATACCCCAGTGGTGTGATAGAAAACCAAAGGTCAGACTCCTTGGACAGTCTCCAGTTCTCTCATACCCCAGTGGTGTGATAGAAAACCAAAGGTCAGACTCCTTGGACAGTCTCCAGTTCTTTCATACCCCAGTGGTGTGATAGAAAACCAAAGGTCAGACTCCTTGGACAGTCTCCAGTTCTCTCATACCCCAGTGGTGTGATAGAAAACCAAGCTCTACGTTCTCTGATCCCTTCCAGACTTGCACCAGACAGGTGAACTGATAAGGGGTATACAACCGCCCAAACGTGCCCCCTCTGTGGAAGTGGCCCTTGATATAAGATTTATCTGATAGAGTTTTCAGATATCAGATGGCAACACACTCTATGTTCCCTTTTTAGACTCTGAGCACCACCCCCCCTACATGTCTCTGTATGGACCTGTCATGCACCCCCCTACATGTCTCTGTATGGACCTGTCATGCACCCCCCCCTCTCATACATGTCTCTGTATGGACCTGTCATGCACCCCCTACATGTCTCTGTATGGACCTGTCATGCACCCCCTACATGTCTCTGTATGGACCTGTCATGCACCCCCTACATGTCTCTGTATGGACCTGTCATGCACCCCCCTACATGTCTCTGTATGGACCTGTCATGCACCCCCCTACATGTCTCTGTATGGACCTGTCATGCACCCCCTACATGTCTCTGTATGGACCTGTCATGCACCCCCCCCTACATGTCTCTGTATGGACCTGTCATGCACCCCCCCCTACATGTCTCTGTATGGACCTGTCATGCACCCCCTACATGTCTCTGTATGGACCTGTCATGCACCCCCCTCTACATGTCTCTGTATGGACCTGTCATGCACCCCCTACATGTCTCTGTATGGACCTGTCATGCACCCCCCTACATGTCTCTGTATGGACCTGTCATGCACCCCCCTACATGTCTCTGTATGGACCTGTCATGCACCCCCCTACATGTCTCTGTATGGACCTGTTATGCACCCCCCTACATGTCTCTGTATGGACCTGTCATGCACCCCCTACATGTCTCTGTATGGACCTGTCATGCACCCCCCTACATGTCTCTGTATGGACCTGTCATGCACCCCCCTACATGTCTCTGTATGGACCTGTCATGCACCCCCTACATGTCTCTGTATGGACCTGTCATGCACCCCCTACATGTCTCTGTATGGACCTGTCATGCACCCCCCTACATGTCTCTGTATGGACCTGTCATGCACCCCCCCTACATGTCTCTGTATGGACCTGTCATGCACCCCCTACATGTCTCTGTATGGACCTGTCATGCACCCCCCCTACATGTCTCTGTATGGACCTGTCATGCACCCCCCTACATGTCTCTGTATGGACCTGTCATGCACCCCCCTACATGTCTCTGTATGGACCTGTCATGCACCCCCTACATGTCTCTGTATGGACCTGTCATGCACCCCCTACATGTCTCTGTATGGACCTGTTATGCACCCCCCTACATGTCTCTGTATGGACCTGTCATGCACCCCCCTACATGTCTCTGTATGGACCTGTTATGCACCCCCTACATGTCTCTGTATGGACCTGTCATGCACCCCCTACATGTCTCTGTATGGACCTGTCATGCACCCCCTACATGTCTCTGTATGGACCTGTCATGCACCCCCTACATGTCTCTGTATGGACCTGTCATGCACCCCCCCCTACATGTCTCTGTATGGACCTGTCATGCACCCCCCCCTACATGTCTCTGTATGGACCTGTCATGCACCCCCCCTACATGTCTCTGTATGGACCTGTCATGCACCCCCTACATGTCTCTGTATGGACCTGTCATGCACCCCCCTACATGTCTCTGTATGGACCTGTCATGCACCCCCCTACATGTCTCTGTATGGACCTGTTATGCACCCCCCTACATGTCTCTGTATGGACCTGTCATGCACCCCCCTACATGTCTCTGTATGGACCTGTTATGCACCCCCCCTACATGTCTCTGTATGGTCTGTCATGCACCCCCCTTACATATCTCTGTATGGACCAGTCATGCACCCCCCCTTACATATCTCTGTATGGACCTGTCATGCACCCCCTTACATATCTCTGTATGGACCTGTCATGCACCCCCTTACATATCTCTGTATGGACCTGTCATGCACCCCCCTACATGTCTCTGTATGGACCTGTTATGCACCCCCCTACATGTCTCTGTATGGACCTGTCATGCACCCCCCCTTACATATCTCTGTATGGACCTGTCATGCACCCCCTTACATATCTCTATATGGACCTGTCATGCACCCCCTTACATATCTCTGTATGGACCTGTCATGCACCCCCTTACATATCTCTGTATGGACCTGTCATGCACCCCCTACATATCTCTGTATGGACCTGTCATGCACCCCCCTACATATCTCTATATGGACCTGTCATGCACCCCCCTACATATCTCTATATGGACCTGTCATGCACCCCCCTTACATATCTCTGTATGGACCTGTCATGCACCCCCTACATATCTCTGTATGGACCTGTCATGCACCCCCTACATATCTCTATATGGACCTGTCATGCACCCCCCTACATATCTCTATTTGGACCTGTCATGCACCACCCCCCTTACATATCTCTGTATGGACCTGTCATGCACCCCCCCTACATATCTCTGTATGGACCTGTCATGCACCCCCTACATATCTCTATATGAACCTGTCATGCACCCCCTCCCTACATATCTCTGTATGGACCTGTTATGCACCCCCCCAACTCAAAAAGCTTGTGTGAGCAAGGAGGCCTACAAACCTGACTCAGTTACACCAGCTCTGTCAGGAGGAATGGGCCCAAATGTAACATGTTAAAGGCAATGCTACCAAATACTAATAGAGTGTATATAAAACTTCTGAAATAAATGATTCTCTCTACTATTATTCTGACATTTCACATTCTTAAAATAAAGTGGTGATCCTAACTGACCTAAAACAGGGAATCTTTTACTTGGATTAAATGTCAGGAATTGTGAAAAACTGTGGATGTACTTCAAGGCCTACCTGAAAAACTGAGTTTAAATGTATATGGCTAAGGTGTACGTAAACTATTGACTTCAACTGTGCGTTTACACAAGACACCACTTGGATGACTCAATCGGTACCATTTCAAAGCGAGCTGTGGAGTGAGATTACGGTACGTTCTGAACACTGTTACACATGCTTACCCGTTGAGTCTGAATCATCAACGCAGAGGGGTGATTGTTTGAGTTAAGATGGTTCAGAATGCGGAGGCACTTCCTGCCTAACAATGAAAAGGGGTGGGGCTTTGAGTTTGGAAATCATCCTAGATCAAATCACCTGTGGGAACACACACACACACACACACACCGACAAACACACCCTGACACACCGAGACCTGTCCTTGTGTATCTGGGATCAACCAGAGCAAATCATCACAGAGGGTTTGTGTTGGAATGCAGGAGTGATCCAAACATTGTTTGTTAAAATCCCTCAGGTCCACCCTCTTCCTTCCTCTGGGGTTTTGGGCCCCAGCATTGGGGCTTTCCCAAACCTACCTTGTCCCTAGTCTGTCTCTGATCACTAGGGGATGTGGGGAGGTGTCCCTAGTCTGTCTCTGATCACTAGGGGGCGTGGGGAGGTGGCCCTAGTCTGTCTCTGATCACTAGGGCACGTGGGGAGGTGTCCCTAGTCTGTCTCTGATCACTAGGGGACATGGGGAGCTGTCCCTAGCCTGTCTCTAACCAATAGGGTACGTGGGGAGGTGTCCCTAGTCTGTCTCTAATCAATAGGGGACGTGGGGAGCTGTCCCGAGCCTATCTCTAACCAATAGGGGATGTGGGTAGCTGTCCCTAGCCTGTCTCTAATCAATAGGGGATGTGGGGAGGTGTTCCTAGCCTGTCTCTAATCAATAGGGGACATGGGGAGGTGGGACAGGGCCTGTCTCTAATCAATAGGGGACATGGGGAGGTGGGACAGGGCCTGTCTCTAATCAATAGGGGATGTGGGGAGGTGTCCCTAGCCTGTCTCTAATCAATAGGGGACGTGGGGAGGTGGGACAGGGCCTGTCTCTAATCAATAGGGGACATGGGGAGGTGGGACAGGGCCTGTCTCTAATCAATAGGGGACGTGGGGAGGTGTCCCTAGCCTGTCTCTAATCAATGGGGGACGTGGGAGATGTCCCTAGCCTCTCTCTAATCAATAGGGGACGTGGGGAGGTGGGACAGGACCTGTCTCTAATCAATAGGGGACATGGGGAGGTGGGACAGGGCCTGTCTCTAATCAATAGGGGATGTGGGGAGGTGGCCCTAGTCTGTCTCTGATCACTAGGGGACGTGGGGAGGTGTCCCTAGTCTGTCTCTGATCACTAGGGGACGTGGGGAGGTGTCCCTAGTCTGTCTCTGATCACTAGGGGACGTGGGGAGGTGTCCCTAGTCTGTCTCTGATCACTAGGGGACGTGTCCCTAGTCTGTCTCTGATCACTAGGGGACGTGGGGAGGTGTCCCTAGTCTGTCTCTGATCACTAGGGGACGTGGGGAGGTGTCCCTAGTCTGTCTCTAATCAATAGGGGACGTGGGAGATGTCCCTAGCCTCTCTCTAATCAATAGGGGACGTGGGGAGGTGGGACAGGGCCTGTCTCTAATCAATAGGGGACATGGTGAGGTGGGACAGGACCTGTCTCTAATCAATAGGGGATGTGGGGAGCTGTCCCTAGCCTGTCTCTAATCAATAGGGGACGTGGGGAGGTGGGACAGGACCTGTCTCTAATCAATAGGGGATGTGGGGAGCTGTCCCTAGCCTGTCTCTAATCAATAGGGGACGTGGGGAGGTGGAACAGGGCCTGTCTCTAATCAATAGGGGATGTGGGGAGGTGGGACAGGGCCTGTCTCTAATCAATAGGGGACGTGGGGAGGTGGAACAGGGCCTGTCTCTAATCAATAGGGGACGTGGGGAGGTGTCCCTAGTCTGTCTCTGATCACTAGGGGACGTGGGGAGCTGTCCCTAGTCTGTCTCTAACCAATAGGGTACGTGGGGAGGTGTCCCTAGTCTCTCTCTAATCAATAGGGGACGTGGGGAGCTGTCCCGAGCCTGTCTCTAACCAATAGGGGATGTGGGGAGGTGGCCCTAGTCTGTTTCTGATCACTAGGGGATGTGGGGAGGTGTCCCTAGCCTGTCTCTAACCAATAGGGGACGTGGGGAGCTGTCCCTAGCCTGTCTCTAATCAATAGGGGACATGGGGAGGTGGGACAGGGCCTGTCTCTAATCAATAGGGGACATGGGGAGGTGGGACAGGGCCTGTCTCTAATCAATAGGGGATGTGGGGAGGTGTCCCTAGCCTGTCTCTAATCAATGGGGGACGTGGGAGATGTCCCTAGCCTCTCTCTAATCAATAGGGGACATGGGGAGGTGGGACAGGACCTGTCTCTAATCAATAGGGGACATGGGGAGGTGGGACAGGACCTCTCTCTAATCAATTGGGGACGTGGGGAGGTGGGACAGGACCTCTCTCTAATCAATAGGGGACATGGGGAGGTGGGACAGGACCTCTCTCTAATCAATAGGGGACGTGGGGAGGTGGGACAGGACCTCTCTCTAATCAATAGGGGACGTGGGGAGGTGGGACAGGACCTCTCTCTAATCAATAGGGGACATGGGGAGGTGGGACAGGACCTCTCTCTAATCAATAGGGGACGTGGGGAGGTGGGACAGGACCTGTCTCTAATCAATAGGGGATGTGGGGAGGTGGCCCTAGTCTGTCTCTGATCACTAGGGGACGTGGGGAGGTGTCCCTAGTCTGTCTCTGATCACTAGGGGACGTGGGGAGGTGTCCCTAGTCTGTCTCTGATCACTAGGGGACGTGGGGAGGTGTCCCTAGTCTGTCTCTGATCACTAGGGGACGTGGGGAGGTGTCCCTAGTCTGTCTCTAATCAATAGGGGACGTGGGAGATGTCCCTAGCCTCTCTCTAATCAATAGGGGACATGGGGAGGTGGGACAGGACCTGTCTCTAATCAATAGGGGGCGTGGGGAGGTGGGATAGGGCCTGTCTCTAATCAATAGGGGACGTGGGGAGGTGGGACAGGACCTGTCTCTAATCAATAGGGAACATGGGGAGGTGGGACAGGACCTGCAATGGGCCTGATAATAGTAAAGAGACAAGGGTAACAGACCTAAACAAATGGATAAGGATGCATTGAACAGCATCAGGGTAAAGGACAATAAGGATGCATTGAACAGCATCAGGGTAAAGGACAATAAGGATACATTGAACAGCATCAGAGTATAGGACAATAAGGATGCATTGAACAGCATCAGAGTATAGGACAATAAGGATGCATTGAACAGCATTAGAGTAAAGGACAATAAGGATGCATTGAACAGCATCAGGGTAAAGGACAATAAGGATGCATTGAACAGCATCAGAGTAAAGGACAATAAGGATACATTGAACAGCATCAGGGTAAAGGACAATAAGGATGCATTGAACAGCATCAGGGTATAGGACAATAAAGATGCATTGAACAGCATCAGGGTAAAGGACAATAAGGATGCATTGAACAGCATCAGGGTAAATGACAATAAGGATGCATTGAACAGCATCAGAGTAAAGGACAATAAGGATGCATTGAACAGCATCAGGGTAAAGGACAATAAGGATGCATTGAACAGCATCAGGGTAAAGGACAATAAGGATGCATTGAACAGCATCAGGGTAAAGGACAATAAGGAAACATTGAACAGCATCAGGGTATAGGACAATAAGGATGCATTGAACAGCATCAGAGTATAGGACAATAAGGATGCATTGAACAGCATCAGAGTATAGGACAATAAGGATGCATTGAACAGCATCAGGGTAAAGGACAATAAGGATGCATTGAACAGCATCAGGGTAAAGGACAATAAGGATGCATTGAACAGCATCAGGGTAAAGGACAATAAGGATGCATTGAACAGCATCAGGGTATAGGACAATAAAGATGCATTGAACAGCATCAGGGTATAGGACAATAAGGATGCATTGAACAGCATCAGGGTGTTTCATTTAAAAGGAATCGGTGGCTAACTGCAAGCATTGAAAATCACTAGCCTGCTATTCAGTGGAGTGGGTGTGTGGTCCCAATTCTGGGTTCATGGGTCTCTTTTCCAAACTTAAAAGGCCACCCTGACTACTTAATTCGGCAGGGGTAAAAATGTCAGGACCCTGGGTTAGAGGTCACATTTCCAGACAGCAGAAGCAGCAAGACAACGGCAAGTCTAGATCGGAGGGGGTGTTACAACGTGGATTTACCGACAAGCACTTGAACGACAATCAACAGCCACCAGAGTCTTTAACCCCACATATTTCAGGAGATGTGTAAAGTCCAGAGAGACATGGTGAAGTACCAAGAGAACAGTCCTGACATGTAAAGTCCAGAGAGACATGGTGAAGTACCAAGAGAACAGTCCTGACATGTAAAGTCCAGAGAGACATGGTGAAGTACCAAGAGAACAGTCCTGACAGGTAAAGTCCAGAGAGACATGGTGAAGTACCAAGAGAACAGTCCTGACATGTAAAGTCCAGAGAGACATGGTGAAGTACCAAGAGAACAGTCCTGACATGTAAAGTCCAGAGAGACATGGTGAAGTACCAAGAGAACAGTCCTGACATGTAAAGTCCAGAGAGACATGGTTAAGTACCAAGAGAACAGTCCTGACATGTAAAGTCCAGAGAGACATGGTTAAGTACCAAGAGAACAGTCCTGACATGTAAAGTCCAGAGAGACATGGTTAAGTACCAAGAGAACAGTCCTGACATGTAAAGTCCAGAGAGACATGGTTAAGTACCAAGAGAACAGTCCTGACATGTAAAGTCCAGAGAGACATGGTGAAGTACCAAGAGAACAGTCCTGACATGTAAAGTCTAGAGACATGGTTAAGTACCAAGAGAACAGTCCTGACATGTAAAGTCCAGAGAGACATGGTTAAGTACCAAGAGAACAGTCCTGACATGTAAAGTCCAGAGAGACATGGTTAAGTACCAAGAGAACAGTCCTGACATGTAAAGTCCAGAGAGACATGGTTAAGTACCAAGAGAACAGTCCTGACATGTCAGAAAAAGAGTCCCGATTTTCTCCCATGTTGTTTGTTGAGAAATGATGCCGTGTTCTCGCACTTACAGACCAGGCGTGTGGTTTCTCCCAACACACGAGGGAGAAACAGTCATATAGTTCCTCATTCACAGACCACGCGTGTGGTTTCTCCCAAAACACGAGGAGAAACAGTCATATAGTTTCTCATTCACAGTGCAACGGGCTCTAAGAAGTTGGTCTAACATCGTAAAAGCTAAAAGGTAGAAATCAGCTAAATGAGCAACAGCAGCATGTTCCTTTATTACCCTATCAAAGAACATGAGAGAAAACACAGCAGGGCAATCTAAGATATGTAGCCAACACTTCGCAATCATATAAAGCATTCCTAAATAATGATAATACAAACATAGCAAGAATCACTAATCAAGAGAGAGAGAGAGAGAGGGACAGAGAGAGAGAGAGAGGGACAGAGAGAGAGACAGAGAGAGAGAGAGAGACAGAGAGGCAGAGAGAGAGAGAGAGAGAGAGAGACAGAGAGAGAGAGAGAGAGAGAGAGAGGCCCTGAACTAGGCAGACATCCAGGGCTGAAGAGAGGCCCTCAATTAGCCCAGGACCTCCACATCTGGCTTCTTCATCTGCGGGACCAGCCACCCTGACAGCTGATGAAACTATGGGTTTTCCCAACCAAACTGTCAGAAACTGTCTCAGGGAAGCTCATCTGCTCGTCGTCCTCAACAGAGTATTGACCTGACTGCAATTCGGCGTCGTAACCTACTTCAATGGGCAAGTGCTCACCTTCGATGGCGACTGGCACGCTGCAGAAGCGTGCTTTTCACGGTTTAATCCCTTGTATCCACTATACAAATGGGGGCAAATGGTAGGCGTCGTGAGGGTGAGTGGTCTGCTGTTGTCAGCGTTGTGAACAGAGTGCCCCATGGTGGAGGTGGGGTTATGGTATGGTGGTGGAGGTGGGGTTATGGTATGGTGTTTGCTGTTGTCAGCGGTGTGAACAGAGTGCTCCATGGTGGCGGTGGGGTTATGGTATGGTGGTGGAGGTGGGGTTATGGTATGGTGTTTGCTGTTGTCAGCGGTGTGAACAGAGTGCTCCATGGTGGCGGTGGGGTTATGGTATGGTGGTCTGCTGATGTCAACGTTGTGAACAGAGTGCCCCATGGTGGTGGGGGGGTTATGGTATGGTGTTTACTGTTGTCAGCGTTGTGAACAGAGTGCCCCATGGTGGCGGTGGGGTTATGGTATGGGGCAGGTATAAGCTACGGACAAAAAAACACAATTGCGTTTTATGGCAATTTGAATGCACAGAGACACTGTAACGAGATCCTGAGGGTCCGCTGTCATGCCGTTCATCCACTGCCCTTACCCAACGTTTCAGCATGATGATACACGGCCCCAATGTCGTAAGGATCTGTACTCAATTCCTGGAATCGGAACATGTTCTTCCACGGTCTGAATAGTCACCAGACATGTCACCCATTGAGTATGTTTGGAATGCTCAGGATCAACAAGAACGATAACGTGTTCCAGTTCCCGCCAATATCCAGCCACTTCCCACAGCCGTTGAAGAGGAGTGGTTCGACATTCCAGCAGACCGCAATCAACACGATGCGAAGGAGATGTGTCACGCTGCATGAGGCAAACGGTGGTCACAGCAGATACTGACTGGTTTTCTGATCCACAACCCCCTATCTGTGACCAACAGATGCATATCTGTATTCCCAGTCATGTGAAAATCCATAGATTAGAGCCTAACTAGTTTATTTCAATTGACTGATTTCCTTATTTGAACTGTAACTCAGTAAAATCTTTGAAAGTGTTGCACTTTGCGTTTTAATGTTTTGGTTCAGTGTAACATTGCGTGACCATCAATGTAATATTATGTTAAACCTAAAATAAATATGCTATTGAAGGTTATAAAAATAGTATTGTTTGGAAATTGTGGACCTTTGAGGGAACGTTCTGTGCCGCCTATGTGAATACCACTAGAATGTTCTGTGCAGCCGATGTGAATACCACTAGAATGTTCTGTGCAGCCGATGTGAATACCACTAGAATATTCTGTGCAGCCGATGTAAATACCACTAGAATGTTCTGTGCAGCCGATGTGAATACCACTAGAATGTTCTGTGCAGCCGATGTGAATACCACTAGAACGTTCTGTGCAGCCGATGTGAATACCACTAGAATGTTCTGTGCAGCCGATGTGAATACCACTAGAATGTTCTGTGCAGCCGATGTGAATACCACTAGAATATTCTGTGCAGCCGATGTAAATACCACTAGAATGTTCTGTGCAGCCGATGTGAATACCACTAGAATGTTCTGTGCAGCCGATGTGAATACCACTAGAATATTCTGTGCAGCCGATGTAAATACCACTAGAATGTTCTGTGCAGCCGATGTGAATACCACTAGAATGTTCTGTGCAGCCAATGTAAATACCACTAGAATGTTCTGTGCAGCCGATGTAAATACCACTAGAATGTTCTGTGCAGCCGATGTGAATACCACTAGAACGTTCTGTGCAGCCTATGTGAATACCACTAGAATGTTCTGTGCAGCCGATGTGAATACCACTAGAATGTTCTGTGCAGCCGATGTGAATACCACTAGAACGTTCTGTGCAGCCAATGTAAATACCACTAGAACGTTCTGTGCAGCCGATGTGAATACCACTAGAATGTTCTGTGCAGCCGATGTGAATACCACTAGAACGTTCTGTGCAGCCGATGTGAATACCACTAGAATGTTCTGTGCAGCCGATGTGAATACCACTAGAACGTTCTGTGCAGCCAATGTAAATACCACTAGAACGTTCTGTGCAGCCGATGTGAATACCACTAGAATGTTCTGTGCAGCCGATGTGAATACCACTAGAACGTTCTGTGCAGCCGATGTGAATACCACTAGAATGTTCTGTGCAGCCGATGTGAATACCACTAGAACGTTCTGTGCAGCCAATGTAAATACCACTAGAACGTTCTGTGCAGCCAATGTAAATACCACAAGAATGTTGGACTCTGGAGCAGATAGAAACTGTGTGTGTGTGTGTGTGTGTGTGTGTGCATTATGTGCACCTCTGCCATAATGCCAAAGAGGACCTCCTCCTCCCATCGCTGAGAGAGAGAGAGAGAGAGAGAGAGAGAGAGAGAGAGAGAGAGAGAGCTGTAAACTTTCCATCAGATCGGAGAGAGAGAGAGAGAGAGAGAGAGATGCTGATGATCTGGTTCTTCTGTCACCAACCAAGGAGCAGCACCTCGATCTTCTGCACAGATTCTGTCAGACCTGGACCCTGACAGTAAATCTCAGTAAGACCAAAATAATGGTGTTCCAAAAAAGGTCCAGTCGCCAGGACCACAAATACAAATTCCATCTAGACACTGTTGCCCTAGAGCACACAAAAAACTATACATACCTTGGCCTAAACATCAGCGCCACAGGTAACTTCCACAAAGCTGTGAACAATCTGAAAGACAAGGCAAGAAGGGCCTTCTATGCCATCAAAAGGAACATAAATATCAACATACCACAAGAAAAGGGCATGCTTATTTATTTTCCCTTGTGTACTTTAACTATTTGCACATTGTTACAACACTGTATATATACATAATATGACATTTGTAATGTCTTTATTGTTTTGAAACTTCTGTATGTGTAATGTTTACTGTTAATTTTTATTGTTTATTTCACTTTTGTATATTATCTACCTCACTTGCTTTGGCAATGTTAACACGTTTATCATGACAATAAAGCCCCTTGAATTGAATTGAGAGAGAGAGAGAGACAGAGAGAGACTGAGAGAGAGAGAGAGAGAGAAACACAGAGAGAGAGAGAGAGAAACAGAGAGAGAGAGAGAGAGAGAGAGAAACAGAGAGAGAGACAGAGAGAGAGATATAGAGAGAGAGAGAGAAACACAGAGAGAGAGAGAAACAGAGAGAGAGAGAGACAGAGAGAGAGATAGATAGAGACAGAGAGACAGAGAGAGAGATAGAGAGAGAGAGAGAGACAGAGAGAGATAGAGAGAGAGAGAGATAGAGACAGAGAGAGAGAGAAACAGAGAGACAGAGAGAGAGAGAGAAACAGAGAGACAGAGAGAGAGATAGAGAGAGACAGAGAGACAGAGAGAGAGATAGAGAGAGAGAGAGAGACAGAGAGAGATAGAGAGAGAGAGAGATAGAGACAGAGAGAGACAGAGAGAGAGAAAGGCCCGTTCATTACCTTCCAGACTAATGCTACGTCCCAAATATCACCCTATTCCCTATGTACAGCAGCGTGCCTATTCCCTATGTACAGCAGCGTGCCTATTCCCTATATACAGCAGCGTGCCTATTCCCTATATACAGCAGCGTGCCTATTCCCTATGTACAGCAGCGTGCCTATTCCCTATATACAGCAGCGTGCCTATTCCCTTTATACAGCAGCGTGCCTATTCCCTATGTACAGCAGCGTGCCTATTCCCTATATACAGCAGCATGCCTATTCCCTATGTACAGCAGCGTGCCTATTCCCTATATACAGCAGCGTGCCTATTCCATATATACAGCAGCGTGCCTATTCCCTATGTACAGCAGCGTGCCTATTCCCTATATACAGCAGCGTGCCTATTCCCTATATACTGTAGCGTGCCTATTCCCTATGTACAGCAGCGTGCCTATTCCCTATGTACAGCAGCGTGCCTATTCCCTATATACTGTAGCGTGCCTATTCCCTATGTACAGCAGCGTGCCTATTCCCTATATACAGCAGCGTGCCTATTCCATATATACAGCAGTGTGCCTATTCCCTATGTACAGCAGAGTGCCTATTCCCTATATACAGCAGCGTGCCTATTCCCTATGTACAGCAGTGTGCCTATTCCCTATGTACAGCAGCGTGTCTATTCCCTATGTACAGCAGCGTGCCTATTCCCTATATACAGCAGCGTGCCTATTCCCTATATACAGCAGTGTGCCTATTCCCTATATACAGCAGCGTGCCTATTCCCTATGTACAGCAGCGTGCCTATTCCCTATGTACAGCAGCGTGTCTATTCCCTATGTACAGCAGTGTGCCTATTCCCTATATACAGCAGTGTGCCTATTCCCTATATACAGCAGCGTGCCTATTCCCTATATACAGCAGCGTGCCTATTCCCTATGTACAGCAGCGTGCCTATTCCCTATGTACAGCAGTGTGCCTATTCCCTATGTACAGCAGAGTGCCTATTCCCTATATACAGCAGCGTGCCTATTCCCTATGTACAGCAGCGTGCCTATTCCCTATGTACAGCAGCGTGCCTATTCCCTATGTACAGCAGTGTGCCTATTCCCTATGTACAGCAGCGTGCCTATTTTTGCCCATTTGGGACGTAGCTTTAACCCCGACCAGCCCTGAGCAGCCAGATATCCCCCCCCCCCCCACCTCCATCCAACAGGCTCTATCAGCCTGTTGCTCCAGCCTCAACCCATCCAGAGAGGTGGAAATAGCTCACATTGATCATCCAACAGGCTCTATCAGCCTGTTGCTCCAGCCTCAACCCATCCAGAGAGGTGGAAATAGCTCACATTGACCATCCAACAGGCTCTATCCAGCCTGTTGCTCCAGCCTCAACCCATCCAGAGAGGTGGAAATAGCTCACATTGATCATCCAACAGGCTCTATCCAGCCTGTTGCTCCAGCCTCAACCCATCCAGAGAGGTGGAAATAGCTCACATTGATCATCCAACAGGCTCTATCCAGCCTGTTGCTCCAGCCTCAACCCATCCAGAGAGGTGGAAATAGCTCACATTGATCAAAGCATAGTGGGATTTTAGCAGCTGGTGCCACTGAGATTAATCGGTGGTGAAAGAGACTCACACACACACACACACAGCAATCAATCCTAATATTACATGATGAAATGTACGCCCAAAAACACTCACTCAGCAGATATCACACTTCATTTACCTCTATCCAGTCCAGAGTCCAGAGCAGAGACAACACCACCTCCTCTATCCAGTCCAGAGTCCAGAGCAGAGACAACACGACCTCCTCTATCCAGTCCAGAGTCCAGAGCAGAGACAACACGACCTCCTCTATCCAGTCCAGAGTCCAGAGCAGAGACAATACCACCTCCTCTATCCAGTCCAGAGTCCAGAGCAGAGACAACACCACCTCCTCTATCCAGTCCAGAGTCCAGAGCAGAGACAACACGACCTCCTCTATCCAGTCCAGAGTCCAGAGCAGAGACAACACGACCTCCTCTATCCAGTCCAGAGTCCAGAGCAGAGACAACACGACCTCCTCTATCCAGTCCAGAGTCCAGAGCAGAGACAACACGACCTCCTCTATCCAGTCCAGAGTCCAGAGCAGACACAACTCCTCTATCCAGTCCAGAGCAGAGACAACACGACCTCCTCTATCCAGTCCAGAGCAGAGACAACACGACCTCCTCTATCCAGTCCAGAGCAGAGACAACACGACCTCCTCTATCCAGTCCAGAGTCCAGAGCAGAGACAACACAACCTCCTCTATCCAGTCCAGAGTCCAGAGACAACACGATCTCCTCTATCCAGTCCAGAGTCCAGAGCAGAGACAACACAACCTCCTCTATCCAGTCCAGAGTCCAGAGCAGAGACAACACGACCTCCTCTATCCAGTCCAGAGTCCAGAGCAGAGACAACACGACCTCCTCTATCCAGTCCAGAGTCCAGAGCAGAGACAACACAACCTCCTCTATCCAGTCCAGAGCAGAGACAACACGACCTCCTCTATCCAGTCCAGAGTCCAGAGCAGAGACAACACAACCTCCTCTATCCAGTCCAGAGCAGAGACAACACGACCTCCTCTATCCAGTCCAGAGCAGAGACAACACGACCTCCTCTATCCAGTCCAGAGTCCAGAGCAGAGACAACACGACCTCCTCTATCCAGTCCAGAGTCCAGAGCAGAGACAACACGACCTCCTCTATCCAGTCCAGAGTCCAGAGCAGAGACAACACGACCTCCTCTATCCAGTCCAGAGTCCAGAGCAGAGACAACACGACCTCCTCTATCCAGTCCAGAGCAGAGACAACACGACCTCCTCTATCCAGTCCAGAGTCCAGAGCAGAGACCAGACCTCCTCTATCCAGTCCAGAGTCAGCAGACAACACGACCTCCTCTATCTCCAGAGTCCAGAGCACAACACAACCTCCAGTCCAGAGTCCAGAGCACAACACGACCTCCTCTATCCAGTCCAGAGTCCAGAGCAGAGACAACACGACCTCCTCTATCCAGTCCAGAGTCCAGAGCAGAGACAACACGACCTCCTCTATCCAGTCCAGAGTCCAGAGCAGAGACAACACGACCTCCTCTATCCAGTCCAGTCCAGAGTCCAGAGCAGAGACAACACGACCTCCTCTATCCAGTCCAGAGTCCAGAGCAGAGACAACACAACCTCCTCTATCCAGTCCAGAGTCCAGAGCAGACAACACAACCTCCTCTATCCAGTCCAGAGTCCAGAGCAGAGACAACACAACCTCCTCTATCCAGTCCAGAGTCCAGAGCAGAGACAACACAACCTCCTCTATCCAGTCCAGAGTCCAGAGCAGAGACAACACAACCTCCTCTATCCAGTCCAGAGTCCAGAGCAGAGACAACACAACCTCCTCTATCCAGTCCAGAGTCCATCCAGTCCAGCAGAGACAACACGACCTCCTCTATCCAGTCCAGAGTCCAGAGCAGAGACAACACAACCTCCTCTATCCAGTCCAGAGCCTCTAGAGAGAGACAACACGACCTCCTCTATCCAGTCCAGAGTCCAGAGCAGAGACAACACAACCTCCTCTATCCAGTCCAGAGCAGAGACAACACAACCTCCTCTATCCAGTCCAGAGTCCAGAGCAGAGACAACACGACCTCCTCTATCCAGTCCAGAGTCCAGAGCAGAGACAACACAACCTCCTCTATCCAGTCCAGAGTCCAGAGCAGAGACAACACGACCTCCTCTATCCAGTCCAGAGTCCAGAGCAGAGACAACACGACCTCCTCTATCCAGTCCAGAGTCCAGAGCAGAGACAACACAACCTCCTCTATCCAGTCCAGAGCAGAGACAACACAACCTCCTCTATCCAGTCCAGAGCAGAGACAACACGACCTCCTCTATCCAGTCCAGAGTCCAGAGCAGAGACAACACAACCTCCTCTATCCAGTCCAGAGTCCAGAGCAGAGACAACACAACCTCCTCTATCCAGTCCAGAGTCCAGAGCAGAGACACGACCTCCTCTATCCAGTCCAGAGTCCAGAGCAGAGACAACACAACCTCCTCTATCCAGTCCAGAGTCCAGAGCAGAGACAACACGACCTCCTCTATCCAGTCCAGAGTCCAGAGCAGAGACAACACGACCTCCTCTATCCAGTCCAGAGTCCAGAGCAGAGACAACACGACCTCCTCTATCCAGTCCAGAGTCCAGAGCAGAGACAACACGACCTCCTCTATCCAGTCCAGAGTCCAGAGACAACACGACCTCCTCTATCCAGTCCAGAGTCCAGAGCAGAGACAACACAACCTCCTCTATCCAGTCCAGAGTCCAGAGCAGAGACAACACGACCTCCTCTATCCAGTCCAGAGTCCAGAGCAGAGACAACACAACCTCCTCTATCCAGTCCAGAGTCCAGAGCAGAGACAACACAACCTCCTCTATCCAGTCCAGAGTCCAGAGACAGAGACAACACAACCTCCTCTATCCAGTCCAGAGTCCAGAGCAGAGACAACACACCTCCTCTATCCAGTCCAGAGTCCAGAGACAACACAACCTCCTCTATCCAGTCCAGAGTCCAGAGCAGAGACAACACAACCTCCTCTATCCAGTCCAGAGTCCAGAGCAGAGACAACACAACCTCCTCTATCCAGTCCAGAGTCCAGAGCAGAGACAACACAACCTCCTCTATCCAGTCCAGAGTCCAGAGCAGAGACAACACGACCTCCTCTACCCAGTCCAGAGTCCAGAGCAGAGACAACACACCTCCTCTATCCAGTCCAGAGCAGAGACAACACGACCTCCTCTATCCAGTCCAGAGTCCAGAGCAGAGACAACACAACCTCCTCTAACAGAGTCCACAGAGACAACACGACCTCCTCTATCCAGTCCAGAGTCCAGAGCAGAGACAACACAACCTCCTCTATCCAGTCCAGAGTCCAGAGCAGAGACAACACAACCTCCTCTATCCAGTCCAGAGTCCAGAGCAGAGACAACACGACCTCCTCTATCCAGTCCAGAGTCCAGAGCAGAGACAACACAACCTCCTCTATCCAGTCCAGAGTCAGAGCAGAGACAACACAACCTCCTCTATCCAGTCCAGAGTCCAGAGCAGAGACAACACGACCTCCTCTATCCAGTCCAGAGTCCAGAGCAGAGACAACACGACCTCCTCTATCCAGTCCAGAGCAGAGACAACACGACCTCCTCTATCCAGTCCAGAGTCCAGAGCAGAGACAACACAACCTCCTCTATCCAGTCCAGAGTCCAGAGCAGAGACAACACGACCTCCTCTATCCAGTCCAGAGTCCAGAGCAGAGACAACACAACCTCCTCTATCCAGTCCAGAGTCCAGAGCAGAGACAACACAACCTCCTCTATCCAGTCCAGAGTCCAGAGACAACACGACCTCCTCTATCCAGTCCAGAGTCCAGAGCAGAGACAACACGATCTCCTCTATCCAGTCCAGAGTCCAGAGCAGAGACAACACAACCTCCTCTATCCAGTCCAGAGTCCAGAGCAGAGACAACACGATCTCCTCTATCCAGTCCAGAGTCCAGAGCAGAGACAACACAACCTCCTCTATCCAGTCCAGAGCAGAGACAACACAACCTCCTCTATCCAGTCCAGAGTCCAGAGCAGAGACAACACGACCTCCTCTATCCAGTCCAGAGTCCAGAGCAGAGACAACACAACCTCCTCTATCCAGTCCAGAGCAGAGACAACACACCTCCTCTATCCAGTCCAGAGTCAGAGCAGAGACAACACGACCTCCTCTATCCAGTCCAGAGTCCAGAGCAGAGACAACACAACCTCCTCTATCCAGTCCAGAGTCCAGAGCAGAACAACGACCTCCAGTCCAGAGCAGAGAGAACAACACGACCTCCTCTATCCAGTCCAGAGTCCAGAGCAGAGACAACACAACCTCCTCTATCCAGTCCAGAGTCAGAGACAACACGACCTCCTCTATCCAGTCCAGAGTCCAGAGCAGAGACAACACAACCTCCTCTATCCAGTCCAGAGTCCAGAGCAGAGACAACACGACCTCCTCTATCCAGTCCAGAGTCCAGAGCAGAGACAACACGACCTCCTCTACCAGTCCAGAGCAGAGACAACACAAGACCTCCTCTATCCAGTCCAGAGTCCAGAGCAGAGACAACACGACCTCCTCTATCCAGTCCAGAGTCCAGAGCAGAGACAACACAACCTCCTCTATCCAGTCCAGAGTCCAGAGCAGAGACAACACGACCTCCTCTATCCAGTCCAGAGTCCAGAGCAGAGACAACACGACCTCCTCTATCCAGTCCAGAGTCCAGAGCAGAGACAACACGACCTCCTCTATCCAGTCCAGAGTCCAGAGCAGAGACAACACAACCTCCTCTATCCAGTCTCCAGAGCAGAGACAACACAACCTCCTCTATCCAGTCCAGAGTCCAGAGCAGAGACAACACGACCTCCTCTATCCAGTCCAGAGTCCAGAGCAGAGACAACACAATCCTCCAGAGTCAGAGACAACACGACCTCCTCTATCCAGTCCAGAGTCCAGAGCAGAGACAACACAACCTCCTCTATCCAGTCCAGAGTCCAGAGCAGAGACAACACGACCTCCTCTATCCAGTCCAGAGTCCAGAGCAGAGACAACACAACCTCCTCTATCCAGTCCAGAGTCCAGAGCAGAGACAACACGACCTCCTCTATCCAGTCCAGAGTCCAGAGCAGAGACAACACGACCTCCTCTATCCAGTCCAGAGTCCAGAGCAGAGACAACACAACCTCCTCTATCCAGTCCAGAGTCCAGAGCAGAACAACACAACCTCCTCTATCCAGTCCAGAGCAGAGCAGAGACAACACAACCTCCTCTATCCAGTCCAGAGTCAGAGACAACACAACCTCCTCTATCCAGTCCAGAGTCCAGAGCAGAGACAACACAACCTCCTCTATCCAGTCCAGAGTCCAGAGCAGAGACAACACGACCTCCTCTATCCAGTCCAGAGTCCAGAGCAGAGACAACACAACCTCCTCTATCCAGTCCAGAGTCCAGAGCAGAGACAAACACGACCTCCTCTATCCAGTCCAGAGTCCAGAGCAGAGACAACACACCTCCTCTATCCAGTCCAGAGTCCAGAGCAGAACAACACGACCTCCTCTATCCAGTCCAGAGTCCAGAGCAGAGACAGACCTCCTCTATCCAGTCCAGAGTCCAGAGCAGAGACAACACAACCTCCTCTATCCAGTCCAGAGCAGAGACAACACGACCTCCTCTATCCAGTCCAGAGTCCAGAGCAGAGACAACACAACCTCCTCTATCCAGTCCAGAGTCAGAGCAGAGACAACACGACCTCCTCTATCCAGTCCAGAGAGACAACACGACCTCCTCTAGAGCAGAGACAACACGACCTCCTCTATCCAGAGTCCAGAGCAGAACAACGACCTCCTCTATCCAGTCCAGAGTCCAGAGCAGAGACAACACGACCTCCTCTATCCAGTCCAGAGTCCAGAGCAGAGACAACACGACCTCCTCTATCCAGTCCAGAGTCCAGAGCAGAGACAACACAACCTCCTCTATCCAGTCCAGAGTCCAGAGCAGAGACAACACGACCTCCTCTATCCAGTCCAGAGTCCAGAGCAGAGACAACACGACCTCCTCTATCCAGTCCAGAGCAGAGACAACACAACCTCCTCTATCCAGTCCAGAGTCCAGAGCAGAGACAACACGACCTCCTCTATCCAGTCCAGAGTCCAGAGCAGAGACAACACGACCTCCTCTATCCAGTCCAGAGTCCAGAGCAGAGACAACACGACCTCCTCTATCCAGTCCAGAGTCCAGAGCAGAGACAACACGACCTCCTCTATCCAGTCCAGAGTCCAGAGCAGAGACAACACGACCTCCTCTATCCAGTCCAGAGTCCAGAGCAGAGACAACACGACCTCCTCTATCCAGTCCAGAGCAGAGACAACACAACCTCCTCTATCCAGTCCAGAGTCCAGAGCAGAGACAACACAACCTCCTCTATCCAGTCCAGAGCCAGACAACACGACCTCCTCTATCCAGTCCAGAGTCCAGAGCAGAGACAACACGACCTCCTCTATCCAGTCCAGAGTCCAGAGCAGAGACAACACGACCTCCTCTATCAGTCTATCCAGAGCAGAGACAGACCTCCTCTATCCAGTCCAGAGTCAGAGCAGAGACAACACAACCTCCTCTATCCAGTCCAGAGTCCAGAGCAGAGACAACACGACCTCCTCTATCCAGTCCAGAGTCCAGAGCAGAGACAACACGACCTCCTCTATCCAGTCCAGAGTCCAGAGCAGAGACAACACGACCTCCTCTATCCAGAGTCAGAGACCAGTCCAGAGCAGAGACAACACGACCTCCTCTATCAGTCCAGAGTCCAGAGCAGAGACAACCGACCTCCTCTATCCAGTCCAGAGTCAGAGCAGAGACAACACGACCTCCTCTAGTCCAGAGCCAGAGCAGAGACAACACGACCTCCTCTATCCAGTCCAGAGTCCAGAGCAGAGACAACACAACCTCCTCTATCCAGTCCAGAGTCCAGAGCAGAGACAACACACCTCCTCTATCCAGTCCAGAGTCCAGAGCAGAGACAACACGACCTCCTCTATCCAGTCCAGAGTCCAGAGCAGAGACAACACAACCTCCTCTATCCAGTCCAGAGTCCAGAGCAGAGACAACACGACCTCCTCTATCCAGTCCAGAGCAGAGACAACACAACCTCCTCTATCCAGTCCAGAGTCCAGAGCAGAGACAACACGACCTCCTCTATCCAGTCCAGAGTCCAGAGCAGAGACAACACACCTCCTCTATCCAGTCCAGAGTCCAGAGCAGAGACAACACGACCTCCTCTATCCAGTCCAGAGTCCAGAGCAGAGACAACACGACCTCCTCTATCCAGTCAGAGTCCAGAGCAGAGACAACACGACCTCCTCTATCCAGTCCAGAGTCCAGAGCAGAGACAACACGACCTCCTCTATCCAGTCCAGAGTCCAGAGAGAGACAACACGACCTCCTCTATCCAGTCCAGAGCAGAGACAACACAACCTCCAGAGAGCAGAGACAACACGACCTCCTCTATCCAGTCCAGAGTCCAGAGCAGAGACAACACACCTCCTCTATCCAGTCCAGAGAGAGACAACACGATCTCCAGTCCAGAGTCAGAGCAGAGACAACACAACCTCCTCTATCCAGTCCAGAGTCCAGAGCAGAGACAACACGACCTCCTCTATCCAGTCCAGAGTCCAGAGCAGAGACAACACAACCTCCTCTATCCAGTCCAGAGTCCAGAGCAGAGACAACAAGACCTCCTCTATCCAGTCCAGAGCAGAGACAACACAACCTCCTCTATCCAGTCCAGAGTCCAGAGCAGAGACAACACGACCTCCTCTATCCAGTCCAGAGTCCAGAGCAGAGACAACACAACCTCCTCTATCCAGTCCAGAGTCCAGAGCAGAGACAACACGACCTCCTCTATCCAGTCCAGAGTCCAGAGCAGAGACAACACAACCTCCTCTATCCAGTCCAGAGTCCAGAGCAGAGACAACACGACCTCCTCTATCCAGTCCAGAGTCCAGAGCAGAGACAACACGACCTCCTCTATCCAGTCCAGAGTCCAGAGCAGAGACAACACGACCTCCTCTATCCAGTCCAGAGTCCAGAGCAGAGACAACACAACCTCCTCTATCCAGTCCAGAGTCCAGAGCAGAGACAACACGACCTCCTCTATCCAGTCCAGAGTCCAGAGCAGAGACAACACGACCTCCTCTATCAGTCCAGAGCAGAGACTCCTCTATCCAGTCAGTCCAGAGTCCAGAGCAGAGACAACACGACCTCCTCTATCCAGTCCAGAGTCCAGAGCAGAGACAACACAACCTCCTCTATCCAGTCCAGAGTCCAGAGCAGAGACAACACAACCTCCTCTATCCAGTCCAGAGCAGAGACAACACAACCTCCTCTATCCAGTCCAGAGTCCAGAGCAGAGTCCAACAGAGACAACACACCTCCTCTATCCAGTCCAGAGTCCAGAGACAACACGACCTCCTCTATCCAGTCCAGAGTCCAGAGCAGAGACAACACAACCTCCTCTATCCAGTCCAGTCCAGAGCAGAGACAACACAACCTCCTCTATCCAGTCCAGAGCAGAGACCAGAGTCCAGAGTCCAGAGCAGACACACACCTCCTCTATCCAGTCCAGAGTCCAGAGCAGAGACAACACGACCTCCTCTATCCAGTCCAGAGTCCAGAGCAGAGACAACACCACCTCCTCTATCCAGTCCAGAGCAGAGACAACACGACCTCCTCTATCCAGTCCAGAGTCCAGAGCAGAGACAACACGACCTCCTCTAGTCCAGAGTCCAGAGCAGAGACAACACAACCTCCTCTATCCAGTCCAGAGTCCAGAGCAGAGACAACACGACCTCCTCTAAGTCCAGAGTCCAGAGCAGACCTCCTCTCTATCCAGTCCAGAGTCCAGAGCAGAGACAACACAACCTCCCTCTATCCAGTCCAGAGTCCAGAGCAGAGACAACACGACCTCCTCTATCAGTCCAGTCCAGAGCAGAGACAACACAACCTCCTCTATCCAGTCCAGAGTCCAGAGCAGAGACAACACGACCTCCTCTATCCAGTCCAGAGTCCAGAGCAGAGACAACACGACCTCCTCTATCCAGTCCAGAGTCCAGAGACAACACACCTCCAGTCCAGAGTCCAGAGCAGAGACAACACGACCTCCTCTATCCAGTCCAGAGTCCAGAGATGACAACACGACCTCAGTCCAGAGTCCAGAGCAGAGACAACACGACCTCCTCTATCCAGTCCAGAGTCCAGAGCAGAGACAACACGACCTCCTCTATCCAGTCCAGAGTCCAGAGCAGAGACAACACGACCTCCTCTATCCAGTCCAGAGTCCAGAGCAGAGACAACACGACCTCCTCTATCCAGTCCAGAGTCCAGAGCAGAGACAACACGACCTCCTCTATCCAGTCCAGAGTCCAGAGCAGAACAACGACCTCCTCTATCAGTCCAGAGTCCAGAGCAGAGACAACACGACCTCCTCTATCCAGTCCAGAGCAGAGACAACACAACCTCCTCTATCCAGTCCAGAGTCCAGAGCAGAGACAACACAACCTCCTCTATCCAGTCCAGAGTCCAGAGCAGAGACAACACGACCTCCTCTATCCAGTCCAGAGTCCAGAGCAGAGACAACACGACCTCCTCTATCCAGTCCAGAGTCCAGAGCAGAGACAACACGACCTCCTCTATCCAGTCCAGAGTCCAGAGCAGAGACAACACACCTCCTCTATCCAGTCCAGAGTCCAGAGCAGAGACAACAACACAACCTCCTCTCTATCCAGTCCAGAGTCCAGAGACAACAGACCTCCTCTATCCAGTCCAGAGTCCAGAGCAGAGACAACACAACCTCCTCTATCCAGTCCAGAGTCCAGAGCAGAGACAACACGACCTCCTCTATCCAGTCCAGAGTCCAGAGCAGAGACAACACAACCTCCTCTATCCAGTCCAGAGTCCAGAGCAGAGACAACACAACCTCCTCTATCCAGTCCAGTCCAGAGCAGAGACAACACAACCTCCTCTATCCAGTCCAGAGTCCAGAGCAGAGACAACACGACCTCCTCTATCCAGTCCAGAGTCCAGAGCAGAGACAACACAACCTCCTCTATCCAGTCCAGAGCAGAGACAACACGACCTCCTCTATCCAGTCCAGAGTCCAGAGCAGAGACAACACAACCTCCTCTATCCAGTCCAGAGTCCAGAGCAGAGACAACACGACCTCCTCTATCCAGTCCAGAGTCCAGAGCAGAGACAACACAACCTCCTCTATCCAGTCCAGAGCAGAGACAACACAACCTCCAGTCCAGAGCAGAGACAACACGACCTCCTCTATCCAGTCCAGAGTCCAGAGCAGAGACAACACAACCTCCTCTATCCAGTCCAGAGTCCAGAGACAACACGACATCCAGTCCAGAGTCCAGAGCAGAGACAACACCACCTCCTCTATCCAGTCCAGAGCAGAGACAACACGACCTCCTCTAGTCCAGAGTCCAGAGCAGAGACAACACGACCTCCTCTATCCAGTCCAGAGTCCAGAGCAGAGACAACACGACCTCCTCTATCCAGTCCAGAGTCCAGAGCAGAGACAACACGACCTCCTCTATCCAGTCCAGAGTCCAGAGCAGAGACAACACGACCTCCTCTATCCAGTCCAGAGTCCAGAGCAGAGACAACACGACCTCCTCTATCCAGTCCAGAGTCCAGAGCAGAGACAACACAACCTCCTCTATCCAGTCCAGAGTCCAGAGCAGAGACAACACAACCTCCTCTATCCAGTCCAGAGTCCAGAGCAGAGACAACACGACCTCCTCTATCCAGTCCAGAGTCCAGAGCAGAGACAACACGACCTCCTCTATCCAGTCCAGAGTCCAGAGCAGAGACAACACGACCTCCTCTATCCAGTCCAGAGCAGAGACAACACAACCTCCAGTCCAGAGTCCAGAGCAGAGACAACACAACCTCCTCTATCCAGTCCAGAGTCCAGAGCAGAGACAACACGACCTCCTCTATCCAGTCCAGAGTCCAGAGCAGAGACAACACAACCTCCTCTATCCAGTCCAGAGCAGAGACAACACAACCTCCTCTAGAGTCCAGAGCAGAGACAACTCCTCCTCTATCCAGTCCAGAGTCCAGAGCAGAGACAACACAACCTCCTCTATCCAGTCCAGAGCAGAGACAACACGACCTCCTCTATCCAGTCCAGAGTCCAGAGCAGAGACAACACAACCTCCTCTATCCAGTCCAGAGCAGAGACAACACGACCTCCTCTATCCAGTCCAGAGCAGAGACAACACGACCTCCTCTATCCAGTCCAGAGTCCAGAGCAGAGACAACACAACCTCCTCTATCCAGTCCAGAGTCAACACGATCTCCTCTATCCAGTCCAGAGTCCAGAGCAGAGACAACACCACCTCCTCTATCCAGTCCAGAGCAGAGACAACACGACCTCCTCTATCCAGTCCAGAGTCCAGAGCAGAGACAACACAACCTCCTCTATCCAGTCCAGAGTCCAGAGTCCTCTAGTCCAGAGTCCAGAGCAGACAACACGACCTCCTCTATCCAGTCCAGAGTCCAGAGCAGAGACAACACAACCTCCTCTATCCAGTCCAGAGTCCAGAGCAGAGACAACACAACCTCCTCTATCCAGTCCAGAGTCAGAGCAGAGACAACACAACCTCCTCTATCCAGTCCAGAGTCCAGAGCAGAGACAACACGACCTCCTCTATCCAGTCCAGAGTCCAGAGCAGAGACAACACGACCTCCTCTATCCAGTCCAGAGTCCAGAGCAGAGACAACACGACCTCCTCTATCCAGTCCAGAGCAGTCCAGAGCAGAGACAACACAACCTCCTCTATCCAGTCCAGAGTCCAGAGCAGAGACAACACAACCTCCTCTATCCAGTCCAGAGTCCAGAGCAGAGACAACACGACCTCCTCTATCCAGTCCAGAGTCCAGAGCAGAGACAACACGACCTCCTCTATCCAGTCCAGAGTCCAGAGCAGAGACAACACAACCTCCTCTATCCAGTCCAGAGCAGAGACAACACGACCTCCTCTATCCAGTCCAGAGTCCAGAGCAGAGACAACACAACCTCCTCTATCCAGTCCAGAGTCCAGAGCAGAGACAACACGACCTCCTCTATCCAGTCCAGAGCAGAGACAACACAACCTCCTCTATCCAGTCCAGAGTCCAGAGACAACACGACCTCCTCTATCCAGTCCAGAGTCCAGAGCAGAGACAACACCACCTCCTCTATCCAGTCCAGAGCAGAGACAACACGACCTCCTCTATCCAGTCCAGAGTCCAGAGCAGAGACAACACGACCTCCTCTATCCAGTCCAGAGTCCAGAGCAGAGACAACACGACCTCCTCTATCCAGTCCAGAGTCCAGAGCAGAGACAACACGACCTCCTCTATCCAGTCCAGAGTCCAGAGCAGAGACAACACGACCTCCTCTATCCAGTCCAGAGTCCAGAGCAGAGACAACACAACCTCCTCTATCCAGTCCAGAGCAGAGACAACACGACCTCCTCTATCCAGTCCAGAGTCCAGAGCAGAGACAACACAACCTCCTCTATCCAGTCCAGAGTCCAGAGCAGAGACAACACGACCTCCTCTATCCAGTCCAGAGTCCAGAGCAGAGACAACACGACCTCCTCTATCCAGTCCAGAGTCCAGAGCAGAGACAACACGACCTCCTCTATCCAGTCCAGAGTCCAGAGCAGAGACAACACGACCTCCTCTATCCAGTCCAGAGTCCAGAGCAGAGACAACACGACCTCCTCTATCCAGTCCAGAGTCCAGAGCAGAGACAACACGACCTCCTCTATCCAGTCCAGAGTCCAGAGCAGAGACAACACGACCTCCTCTATCCAGTCCAGAGTCCAGAGCAGAGACAACACGACCTCCTCTATCCAGTCCAGAGCAGAGACAACACGACCTCCTCTATCCAGTCCAGAGCAGAGACAACACGACCTCCAGTCCAGAGTCCAGAGCAGAGACAACACGACCTCCTCTATCCAGTCCAGAGTCCAGAGACAACACGATCTCCTCTATCCAGTCCAGAGTCCAGAGCAGAGACAACACAACCTCCTCTATCCAGTCCAGAGTCCAGAGCAGAGACAACACGACCTCCTCTATCCAGTCCAGAGTCCAGAGCAGAGACAACACAACCTCCTCTATCCAGTCCAGAGTCCAGAGCAGAGACAACAAGACCTCCTCTATCCAGTCCAGAGCAGAGACAACACAACCTCCTCTATCCAGTCCAGAGCAGAGACAACACGACCTCCTCTATCCAGTCCAGAGTCCAGAGCAGAGACAACACAACCTCCTCTATCCAGTCCAGAGCAGAGACAACACGACCTCCTCTATCCAGTCCAGAGTCCAGAGCAGAGACAACACAACCTCCTCTATCCAGTCCAGAGCAGAGACAACACAACCTCCTCTATCCAGTCCAGAGCAGAGACAACACGACCTCCTCTATCCAGTCCAGAGTCCAGAGCAGAGACAACACAACCTCCTCTATCCAGTCCAGAGTCCAGAGACAACACGATCTCCTCTATCCAGTCCAGAGTCCAGAGCAGAGACAACACCACCTCCTCTATCCAGTCCAGAGTCCAGAGCAGAGACAACACGACCTCCTCTATCCAGTCCAGAGTCCAGAGCAGAGACAACACGACCTCCTCTATCCAGTCCAGAGTCCAGAGAGACAACACGACCTCCTCTATCCAGTCCAGAGTCCAGAGCAGAGACAACACGACCTCCTCTATCCAGTCCAGAGTCCAGAGCAGAGACAACACGACCTCCTCTATCCAGTCCAGAGTCCAGAGACAACACAACCTCCTCTATCCAGTCCAGAGTCCAGAGCAGAGACAACACAACCTCCTCTATCCAGTCCAGAGTCCAGAGCAGAGACAACACAACCTCCTCTATCCAGTCCAGAGTCCAGAGCAGAGACAACACGACCTCCTCTATCCAGTCCAGAGTCCAGAGCAGAGACAACACGACCTCCTCTATCCAGTCCAGAGTCCAGAGCAGAGACAACACGACCTCCTCTATCCAGTCCAGAGCAGAGACAACACAACCAGAGTCCAGAGTCCAGAGCAGAGACAACACGACCTCCTCTATCCAGTCCAGAGTCCAGAGCAGAGACAACACAACCTCCTCTATCCAGTCCAGAGTCCAGAGCAGAGACAACACAACCTCCTCTATCCAGTCCAGAGCAGAGACAACACAACCTCCTCTAGAGAGCAGAGACAACACGACCTCCTCTATCCAGTCCAGAGTCCAGAGCAGAGACAACACAACCTCCTCTATCTCCAGAGCCAGTCCAGAGTCCAGAGCAGAGACAACACAACCTCCTCTATCCAGTCCAGAGCCTCTAGAGAGCAGAGACAACACGACCTCCTCTATCCAGTCCAGAGTCCAGAGCAGAGACAACACAACCTCCTCTATCCAGTCCAGAGTCCAGAGACAACACGACCTCCTCTATCCAGTCCAGAGTCCAGAGCAGAGACAACACCACCTCCTCTATCCAGTCCAGAGCAGAGACAACAGACCTCCTCTATCCAGTCCAGAGTCCAGAGCAGAGACAACACAACCTCCTCTATCCAGTCCAGAGTCCAGAGCAGAGACAACACGACCTCCTCTATCCAGTCCAGAGTCCAGAGCAGAGACAACACGACCTCCTCTAGAGAGCAGAGACAACACGACCTCCTCTATCCAGTCCAGAGTCCAGAGCAGAGACAACACGACCTCCTCTATCCAGTCCAGAGTCCAGAGCAGACAACACGACCTCCTCTATCCAGTCCAGAGTCCAGAGCAGAGACAACACGACCTCCTCTATCCAGTCCAGAGTCCAGAGCAGAGACAACACGACCTCCTCTAGAGTCCAGAGTCCAGAGCAGAGACAACACGACCTCCTCTATCCAGTCCTCAGAGACAACACACCTCCTCTATCCAGAGTCCAGAGCAGAGACAACACGAGAGAGTCCAGAGCAGACAACACGACCTCCTCTATCCAGTCCAGAGTCCAGAGCAGAGACAACACGACCTCCTCTATCCAGTCCAGAGTCCAGAGACAACACGACCTCCTCTATCCAGTCCAGAGTCCAGAGCAGAGACAACACGACCTCCTCTATCCAGTCCAGAGTCCAGAGCAGAGACAACACGACCTCCTCTATCCAGTCCAGAGTCCAGAGCAGAGACAACACAACCTCCTCTATCCAGTCCAGAGTCCAGAGCAGAGACAACACGACCTCCTCTATCCAGTCCAGAGTCCAGAGCAGAGACAACACGACCTCCTCTATCCAGTCCAGAGTCCAGAGCAGAGACAACACAACCTCCTCTATCCAGTCCAGAGCAGAGACAACACAACCTCCTCTATCCAGTCCAGAGCAGAGACAACACGACCTCCTCTATCCAGTCCAGAGTCCAGAGCAGAGACAACACAACCTCCTCTATCCAGTCCAGAGTCAGAGACAAACACAACCTCCTCTATCCAGTCCAGAGTCCAGAGCAGAGACAACACAACCTCCTCTATCCAGTCCAGAGTCCAGAGCAGAGACAACACGACCTCCTCTATCCAGTCCAGAGTCCAGAGCAGAGACAACACAACCTCCTCTATCCAGTCCAGAGTCCAGAGACAGAGTCCAGAGTCAGACAGAGACAACCTCCTCCTCTATCCAGTCCAGAGAGACAGACCTCCTCTATCAGTCCAGAGTCAGAGCACAACACGACCTCCTCTATCCAGTCCAGAGTCCAGAGCAGAGACAACACGACCTCCTCTATCAGTCCAGAGTCAGAGACAACACGACCTCCTCTATCCAGTCCAGAGTCCAGAGCAGAGACAACACGACCTCCTCTATCCAGTCCAGAGTCCAGAGCAGAGACAACACGACCTCCTCTATCCAGTCCAGAGTCCAGAGCAGACAACACGACCTCCTCTATCCAGTCCAGAGTCCAGAGCAGAGACAACAGACCTCCTCTATCAGTCAGAGTCCAGAGACAACACGACCTCCTCTATCCAGTCCAGAGTCCAGAGCAGACAACACGACCTCCTCTATCCAGTCCAGAGTCCAGAGCAGAGACAACACGACCTCCTCTATCCAGTCCAGAGTCCAGAGCAGAGACAACACCTCCTCTATCCAGTCCAGAGTCCAGAGCAGAGACAACACTCCTCCTCTATCCAGTCCAGAGTCCAGAGCAGAGACAACACACCTCCTCTATCCAGTCCAGAGTCCAGAGCAGAGACAACACGACCTCCTCTATCCAGTCCAGAGTCCAGAGCAGAGACAACACGACCTCCTCTATCCAGTCCAGAGCAGAGACAACACAACCTCAGAGCAGAGACAACACGACCTCCTCTATCCAGTCCAGAGTCCAGAGCAGAGACAACACGACCTCCTCTATCTCCAGAGTCCAGAGCAGAGACAACACGACCTCCTCTATCCAGTCCAGAGTCCAGAGCAGAGACAACACAACCTCCTCTATCCAGTCCAGAGTCCAGAGCAGAGACAACACGACCTCCTCTATCCAGTCCAGAGTCCAGAGCAGAGACAACACGACCTCCTCTATCCAGTCCAGAGCAGAGACAACACGACCTCCTCTAGTCCAGAGCAGAGACAACACAACCTCCTCTATCCAGTCCAGAGCAGAGACAACTCCTCTATCCAGTCCAGAGTCCAGAGCAGAGACAACACAACCTCCTCTATCCAGTCCAGAGTCCAGAGACAACACAACCTCCTCTATCCAGTCCAGAGTCCAGAGCAGAGACAACACGACCTCCTCTATCCAGTCCAGAGTCCAGAGCAGAGACAACACAACCTCCTCTATCCAGTCCAGAGTCCAGAGCAGAGACAACACAACCTCCTCTATCCAGTCCAGAGTCCAGAGAGAGACAACGACCTCCTCTATCCAGTCCAGAGTCCAGAGCAGAGACAACACGACCTCCTCTATCCAGTCCAGAGTCCAGAGCAGAGACAACACGACCTCCTCTATCCAGTCCAGAGTCCAGAGCAGAGACAACACGACCTCCTCTATCCAGTCCAGAGTCCAGAGCAGAGACAACACAACCTCCTCTATCCAGTCCAGAGTCCAGAGCAGAGACAACACGACCTCCTCTATCCAGTCCAGAGTCCAGAGCAGAGACAACACGACCTCCTCTAGAGAGCAGAGACAACACGACCTCCTCTATCCAGTCCAGAGTCCAGAGCAGAGACAACACACCTCCTCTATCAGTCCAGAGTCCAGAGACAACACGACCTCCTCTATCCAGTCCAGAGTCCAGAGCAGAGACAACACAACCTCCTCTATCCAGTCCAGAGTCCAGAGCAGAGACAACACGACCTCCTCTATCCAGTCCAGAGTCCAGAGCAGAGACAACACAACCTCCTCTATCAGTCCAGAGTCCAGAGCAGAGACAACAAGACCTCCTCTATCCAGTCCAGAGCCTCCTCTATCCAGTCCAGAGCAGAGACAACACGACCTCCTCTATCCAGTCCAGAGTCCAGAGCAGAGACAACACAACCTCCTCTATCCAGTCCAGAGCAGAGACAACACGACCTCCTCTATCCAGTCCAGAGTCCAGAGCAGAGACAACACAACCTCCTCTATCCAGTCCAGAGCAGAGACAACACGACCTCCAGTCCAGAGCAGAGACAACACGACCTCCTCTATCCAGTCCAGAGTCCAGAGCAGAGACAACACAACCTCCTCTATCCAGTCCAGAGTCCAGAGACAACACGACCTCCTCTATCCAGTCCAGAGTCCAGAGCAGAGACAACACGACCTCCTCTATCCAGTCCAGAGTCCAGAGCAGAGACAACACGACCTCCTCTATCCAGTCCAGAGTCCAGAGCAGAGACAACACGACCTCCTCTATCCAGTCCAGAGTCCAGAGCAGAGACAACACACCTCCTCTATCCAGTCCAGAGTCCAGAGCAGAGACAACACGACCTCCTCTATCCAGTCCAGAGTCCAGAGCAGAGACAACACGACCTCCTCTCCAGTCCAGAGTCCAGAGCAGAGACAACACAACCTCCTCTATCCAGTCCAGAGTCAGAGCAGAGACAACACACCTCCTCTATCCAGTCCAGAGTCCAGAGCAGAGACAACACGACCTCCTCTATCCAGTCCAGAGTCCAGAGCAGAGACAACACAACCTCCTCTATCCAGAGCAGAGACAGTCCAGAGCAGAGACAACACGACCTCCTCTATCCAGTCCAGAGTCCAGAGCAGAGACAACACGACCTCCTCTATCCAGTCCAGAGTCCAGAGCAGAGACAACACCAGACAGAGACTCCTCTATCCAGTCCAGAGTCCAGAGCAGAGACAACACGACCTCCTCTATCCAGTCCAGAGTCCAGAGAGTCAGAGCAGAGACAACACACCTCCTCTATCCAGTCCAGAGTCCAGAGCAGAGACAACACACCTCCTCTATCCAGTCCAGAGTCCAGAGCAGAGACAACACAACCTCCTCTATCCAGTCCAGAGTCCAGAGCAGAGACAACACGACCTCCTCTATCCAGTCCAGAGCAGAGCCAGTCCAGAGTCAGAGCAACACGACCTCCTCTATCCAGTCCAGAGTCCAGAGCAGAGACAACACAACCTCCTCTATCCAGTCCAGAGCAGAGACAACACGACCTCCTCTATCCAGTCCAGAGTCCAGAGCAGAGACAACACAACCTCCTCTATCCAGTCCAGAGTCCAGAGCAGAGACAACACGACCTCCTCTATCCAGTCCAGAGTCCAGAGCAGAGACAACACAACCTCCTCTATCCAGTCCAGAGCAGAGACAACACGACCTCCTCTATCCAGTCCAGAGTCCAGAGCAGAGACAACACGACCTCCTCTATCCAGTCCAGAGTCCAGAGACAACACGATCTCCTCTATCCAGTCCAGAGTCCAGAGCAGAGACAACACAACCTCCTCTATCCAGTCCAGAGTCCAGAGCAGAGACAACACGACCTCCTCTATCCAGTCCAGAGTCCAGAGCAGAGACAACACAACCTCCTCTATCCAGTCCAGAGTCCAGAGCAGAGACAACAAGACCTCCTCTATCCAGTCCAGAGCAGAGACAACACAACCTCCTCTATCCAGTCCAGAGCAGAGACAACACGACCTCCTCTATCCAGTCCAGAGTCCAGAGCAGAGACAACACAACCTCCTCTATCCAGTCCAGAGCAGAGACAACACGACCTCCTCTATCCAGTCCAGAGTCCAGAGCAGAGACAACACAACCTCCTCTATCCAGTCCAGAGCAGAGACAACACGACCTCCAGAGACAACACGACCTCCTCTATCCAGTCCAGAGTCCAGAGCAGAGACAACACGACCTCCTCTATCCAGTCCAGAGTCCAGAGACAACACGACCTCCTCTATCCAGTCCAGAGTCCAGAGCAGAGACAACACACCACCTCCTCTATCCAGTCCAGAGTCAGAGCAGAGTCCAGAGCAGAGACAACACAACCTCCTCTATCCAGTCCAGAGTCCAGAGCAGAGACAACACGACCTCCTCTATCCAGTCCAGAGTCCAGAGCAGAGACAACACGACCTCCTCTATCCAGTCCAGAGTCCAGAGCAGAGACAACACAACCTCCTCTATCCAGTCCAGAGTCCAGAGCAGAGACAACACAACCTCCTCTATCCAGTCCAGAGTCCAGAGCAGAGACAACACAACCTCCTCTATCCAGTCCAGAGTCCAGAGCAGAGACAACACAACCTCCTCTATCCAGTCCAGAGTCCAGAGCAGAGACAACACGACCTCCTCTATCCAGTCCAGAGTCCAGAGCAGAGACAACACGACCTCCTCTATCCAGTCCAGAGTCCAGAGCAGAGACAACACGACCTCCTCTATCCAGTCCAGAGTCAGAGCAGAACAACACAACCTCCTCTATCAGTCCAGAGTCCAGAGCAGAGACAACACGACCTCCTCTATCCAGTCCAGAGTCCAGAGCAGAGACAACACGACCTCCTCTAGTCCAGTCCAGAGCAGAGACAACACGACCTCCAGTCCAGAGTCCAGAGCAGAGACAACACGACGACTCCTCTATCCAGTCCAGAGTCCAGAGACCTCCTCTATCAGTCCAGAGTCCAGAGCAGAGACAACACAACCTCCTCTATCCAGTCCAGAGTCCAGAGCAGAGACAACACAACCTCCTCTATCCAGTCCAGAGTCCAGAGCAGAGACAACACGACCTCCTCTACCCAGTCCAGAGTCCAGAGCAGAGACAACACGACCTCCTCTATCCAGTCCAGAGTCCAGAGCAGAGACAACACGACCTCCTCTATCCAGTCCAGAGTCCAGAGCAGAGACAACACGACCTCCTCTATCAGTCCAGAGTCCAGAGCAGAGCAGAGACAACACGACCTCCTCTATCCAGTCCAGAGTCCAGAGCAGAGACAACACGACCTCCTCTATCCAGTCCAGAGTCCAGAGACAACACGACCTCCTCTATCCAGTCCAGAGTCCAGAGCAGAGACAACACAACCTCCTCTATCCAGTCCAGAGTCCAGAGCAGAGACAACACGACCTCCTCTATCCAGTCCAGAGTCCAGAGCAGAGACAACACAACCTCCTCTATCCAGTCCAGAGTCCAGAGCAGAGACAACAAGACCTCCTCTATCCAGTCCAGAGCAGAGACAACACAACCTCCTCTATCCAGTCCAGAGCAGAGACAACACGACCTCCTCTATCCAGTCCAGAGTCCAGAGCAGAGACAACACAACCTCCTCTATCCAGTCCAGAGCAGAGACAACACGACCTCCTCTATCCAGTCCAGAGTCCAGAGCAGAGACAACACAACCTCCTCTATCCAGTCCAGAGCAGAGACAACACGACCAGAGAGCAGAGACAACACGACCTCCTCTATCCAGTCCAGAGTCCAGAGCAGAGACAACACAACCTCCTCTATCCAGTCCAGAGTCCAGAGACAACACGATCTCCTCTATCCAGTCCAGAGTCCAGAGCAGAGACAACACCACCTCCTCTATCCAGTCCAGAGCAGAGACAACACGACCTCCTCTATCCAGTCCAGAGTCCAGAGCAGAGACAACACGACCTCCTCTATCCAGTCCAGAGTCCAGAGCAGAGACAACACAACCTCCTCTATCCAGTCCAGAGCAGAGACAACACGACCTCCTCTATCCAGTCCAGAGTCCAGAGCAGAGACAACACGACCTCCTCTATCCAGTCCAGAGTCCAGAGCAGAGACAACACAACCTCCTCTATCCAGTCCAGAGTCCAGAGCAGAGACAACACGACCTCCTCTATCCAGTCCAGAGTCCAGAGCAGAGACAACACAACCTCCTCTATCCAGTCCAGAGTCCAGAGCAGAGACAACACGACCTCCTCTATCCAGTCCAGAGTCCAGAGCAGAGACAACACGACCTCCTCTATCCAGTCCAGAGTCCAGAGCAGAGACAACACGACCTCCTCTATCCAGTCCAGAGCAGAGACAACACAACCTCCTCTATCCAGTCCAGAGTCCAGAGCAGAGACAACACAACCTCCTCTATCAGTCCAGAGTCCAGAGCAGAGACAACACAACCTCCTCTATCCAGTCCAGAGTCCAGAGCAGACAACACGACCTCCTCTATCCAGTCCAGAGTCCAGAGCAGAGACAACAGTCTATCCAGTCCAGAGTCCAGAGCAGAGACAGAGTCCAGAGCAGAGACAACACAACCTCCTCTATCCAGTCAGAGTCCAGAGCAGAGACAACACGACCTCCTCTATCCAGTCCAGAGTCCAGAGCAGAGACAACACAACCTCCTCTATCCAGTCCAGAGTCCAGAGCAGAGACAACACGACCTCCTCTATCCAGTCCAGAGTCCAGAGCAGAGACAACACGACCTCCTCTATCCAGTCCAGAGACAACACGACCTCCAGAGTCAGAGTCAGAGCAGAGACAACTCCTCTATCCAGTCCAGAGTCCAGAGCAGAGACAACACGACCTCCTCTATCCAGTCCAGAGCAGAGACAACACAACCTCCTCTATCCAGTCCAGAGTCCAGAGCAGAGACAACACGACCTCCTCTATCCAGTCCAGAGTCCAGAGCAGAGACAACACGACCTCCTCTATCCAGTCCAGAGTCCAGAGCAGAGACAACACGACCTCCTCTATCCAGTCCAGAGTCAGAGCAGAGACAACACGACCTCCTCTATCCAGTCCAGAGCAGAGACAACACGACCTCCTCTATCCAGTCCAGAGTCCAGAGCAGAGACAACACGACCTCCTCTATCCAGTCCAGAGTCCAGAGACAACACGATCTCCTCTATCCAGTCCAGAGTCCAGAGCAGAGACAACACAACCTCCTCTATCCAGTCCAGAGTCCAGAGCAGAGACAACACGACCTCCTCTATCCAGTCCAGAGTCCAGAGCAGAGACAACACAACCTCCTCTATCCAGTCAGTCCAGAGCAGAGACAACACGACCTCCTCTAGTCCAGAGCAGAGACAACACAACCTCCTCTATCCAGTCCAGAGCAGAGAGAGACAACACGACCTCCTCTATCCAGTCCAGAGTCCAGAGCAGAGACAACACAACCTCCTCTATCCAGTCCAGAGTCAGAGCAGAGACAACACAACCTCCTCTATCCAGTCCAGAGTCCAGAGCAGAGACAACACAACCTCCTCTATCCAGTCCAGAGCAGAGACAACACGACAGAGACAACCTCCTCTATCCAGTCCAGAGTCCAGAGCAGAGACAACACAACCTCCTCTATCCAGTCCAGAGTCCAGAGACAGAGAGAGTCCAGAGCAACACACCACCTCCTCTCCCAGAGCAGAGACAACACGACCTCTCTATCCAGTCCAGAGTCCAGAGCAGAGACAACACGACCTCCTCTATCCAGTCCAGAGTCCAGAGCAGAGACAACACGACCTCCTCTATCCAGTCCAGAGTCCAGAGCAGAGACAACACGACCTCCTCTATCCAGTCCAGAGTCCAGAGCAGAGACAACACGACCTCCTCTATCCAGTCCAGAGTCCAGAGCAGAGACAACACAACCTCCTCTATAGTCCAGAGTCCAGAGCAGAGACAACACAACCTCCTCTATCCAGTCCAGAGTCCAGAGCAGAGACAACACAACCTCCTCTATCCAGTCCAGAGTCCAGAGCAGAGACAACACGACCTCCTCTATCCAGTCCAGAGTCCAGAGCAGAGACAACACGACCTCCTCTATCCAGTCCAGAGTCCAGAGCAGAGACAACACAACCTCCTCTATCCAGTCCAGAGCAGAGACAACACAACCTCCTCTAGTCCAGAGTCCAGAGCAGAGACAACACGACCTCCTCTATCCAGTCCAGAGTCCAGAGCAGAGACAACACGACCTCCTCTATCAGTCCAGAGTCCAGAGCAGAGACAACACGACCTCCTCTATCCAGTCCAGAGTCCAGAGCAGAGACAACACGACCTCCTCTATCCAGTCCAGAGTCCAGAGCAGAGACAACACGACCTCCTCTATCCAGTCCAGAGTCAGAGCAGAGACAACACACCTCCTCTATCCAGTCCAGAGTCCAGAGCAGAGACAACACACCTCCTCTATCCAGTCCAGAGTCCAGAGCAGAGACAACACAACCTCCTCTATCCAGTCCAGAGTCCAGAGCAGAGACAACACGACCTCCTCTATCCAGTCCAGAGTCCAGAGCAGAGACAACACGACCTCCTCTATCCAGTCCAGTCCAGAGCAGAGACAACACAACCTCCTCTATCCAGTCCAGAGTCCAGAGACAACACGACCTCCAGTCCAGAGTCAGAGCAGAGACAACACAACCTCCTCTATCCAGTCCAGAGTCCAGAGCAGAGACAACACAACCTCCTCTATCCAGTCCAGAGTCCAGAGCAGAGACAACACGACCTCCTCTATCCAGTCCAGAGTCCAGAGCAGAGACAACACAACCTCCTCTATCCAGTCCAGAGTCAGAGAGAACAACACGACCTCCTCTATCCAGTCCAGAGTCCAGAGCAGAGACAACACGACCTCCTCTATCCAGTCCAGAGTCCAGAGCAGAGACAACACGACCTCCTCTATCCAGTCCAGAGTCCAGAGCAGAGACAACACGACCTCCTCTATCCAGTCCAGAGTCCAGAGCAGAGACAACACAACCTCCTCTATCCAGTCCAGAGTCCAGAGCAGAGACAACACAACCTCCTCTATCCAGTCCAGAGTCCAGAGCAGAGACAACACAACCTCCTCTATCCAGTCCAGAGTCCAGAGCAGAGACAACACGACCTCCTCTATCCAGTCCAGAGTCCAGAGCAGAGACAACACGACCTCCTCTATCCAGTCCAGAGTCCAGAGCAGAGACAACACGACCTCCTCTATCCAGTCCAGAGTCCAGAGCAGAGACAACACGACCTCCTCTATCCAGTCCAGAGCAGAGACAACACAACCTCCTCTATCCAGTCCAGAGTCCAGAGCAGAGACAACACGACCTCCTCTATCCAGTCCAGAGTCCAGAGCAGAGACAACACAACCTCCTCTATCCAGTCCAGAGTCAGAGCAGAGACAACACGACCTCCTCTATCCAGTCCAGAGTCCAGAGCAGAGACAACACGACCTCCTCTATCCAGTCCAGAGTCCAGAGCAGAGACAACACGACCTCCTCTATCCAGTCCAGAGTCCAGAGCAGAGACAACACAACCTCCTCTATCCAGTCCAGAGTCCAGAGCAGAGACAACACGACCTCCTCTATCCAGTCCAGAGTCCAGAGCAGAGACAACACGACCTCCTCTATCCAGTCCAGAGTCCAGAGCAGAGACAACAACCTCCTCTATCCAGTCCAGAGCAGAGACAGACCTCCTCTATCCAGTCCAGAGTCAGAGCAGAGACAACACAACCTCCTCTATCCAGTCCAGAGTCCAGAGCAGAGACAACACAACCTCCTCTATCAGTCCAGAGTCCAGAGCAGAGACAACACAACCTCCTCTATCCAGTCCAGAGTCCAGAGCAGAGACAACACAACCTCCTCTATCCAGTCCAGAGTCCAGAGCAGAGACAACACGACCTCCTCTATCCAGTCAGAGTCCAGAGCAGAGACAACACGACCTCCTCTATCAGTCCAGAGTCCAGAGCAGAGACAACACGACCTCCTCTAGTCCAGAGCAGAGACAACACGAGCAGAGACAACACAACCTCCTCTATCCAGTCCAGAGTCCAGAGCAGAGACAACACAACCTCCTCTATCAGTCCAGAGCCAGAGCAGAGACAACACGACCTCCTCTATCCAGTCCAGAGTCCAGAGCAGAGACAACACAACCTCCTCTATCCAGTCCAGAGTCCAGAGCAGAGACAACACGACCTCCTCTATCCAGTCCAGAGTCCAGAGCAGAGACAACACGACCTCCTCTATCCAGTCCAGAGTCCAGAGCAGAGACAACACCACCTCCTCTATCCAGTCCAGAGTCCAGAGCAGAGACAACACGACCTCCTCTATCCAGTCCAGAGTCCAGAGCAGAGACAACACAACCTCCTCTATCCAGTCCAGAGCAGAGACAACACGACCTCCTCTATCCAGTCCAGAGCAGAGACAACACGACCTCCTCTATCCAGTCCAGAGTCCAGAGCAGAGACAACACAACCTCCTCTATCCAGTCCAGAGTCCAGAGACAACACGATCTCCTCTATCCAGTCCAGAGTCCAGAGCAGAGACAACACAACCTCCTCTATCAGTCCTCCTCTCTATCAGTCCAGAGTCCAGAGCAGAGACAACACAACCTCCTCTATCCAGTCCAGAGTCCAGAGCAGAGACAACACAACCTCCTCTATCCAGTCCAGAGTCCAGAGCAGAGACAACACGACCTCCTCTATCCAGTCCAGAGTCCAGAGCAGAGACAACACAACCTCCTCTAGTCCAGAGTCCAGAGCAGAGACAACACGACCTCCTCTATCCAGTCCAGAGTCCAGAGCAGAGACAACACAACCTCCTCTATCCAGTCCAGAGCAGAGACAACACGACCTCCTCTAGAGTCCAGAGCAGAGACAACACGACCTCCTCTATCCAGAGTCCAGAGCAGAGACAACACAACCTCCTCTAGTCCAGAGTCAGAGACAACACGACCTCCTCTATCCAGTCCAGAGTCCAGAGCAGAGACAACACACCTCAGAGAGCAGAGACAACACGACCTCCTCTATCCAGTCCAGAGTCCAGAGCAGAGACAACACGACCTCCTCTATCCAGTCCAGAGTCCAGAGCAGAGACAACACAACCTCCTCTATCCAGTCCAGAGTCCAGAGCACAACACGACCTCCTCTATCCAGTCCAGAGTCCAGAGCAGAGACAACACGACCTCCTCTATCCAGTCCAGAGTCCAGAGCAGAGACAACACAACCTCCTCTATCAGTCCAGAGTCCAGAGCAGAGACAACACAACCTCCTCTATCCAGTCCAGAGTCCAGAGCAGACAACACAACCTCCTCTATCCAGTCCAGAGTCCAGAGCAGAGACAACACAACCTCCTCTATCCAGTCCAGAGTCCAGAGCAGAGACAACACGACCTCCTCTATCCAGTCCAGAGTCCAGAGCAGAGACAACACGACCTCCTCTATCCAGTCCAGAGCAGAGACAACACAACCTCCAGAGAGTCCAGAGCAGAGACAACACGACCTCCTCTATCCAGTCCAGAGTCCAGAGCAGAGACAACACAACCTCCTCTAGTCCAGTCCAGAGCAGAGACAACACGACCTCCTCTATCCAGTCCAGAGTCCAGAGCAGAGACAACACACCTCCTCTATCCAGTCCAGAGTCCAGAGAGAGACAACACGACCTCCTCTATCCAGTCCAGAGTCCAGAGCAGAGACAACACAACCTCCTCTATCCAGTCCAGAGTCCAGAGCAGAGACAACACGACCTCCTCTATCCAGTCCAGAGTCCAGAGCAGAGACAACACAACCTCCTCTACCAGTCCAGAGCAGAGACAACACGACCTCCTCTATCCAGTCCAGAGTCCAGAGCAGAGACAACACAACCTCCTCTATCCAGTCCAGAGTCCAGAGCAGAGACAACACACCTCCTCTATCCAGTCCAGAGTCCAGAGCAGAGACAACACGACCTCCTCTATCCAGTCCAGAGTCCAGAGCAGAGACAACACGACCTCCTCTATCCAGTCCAGAGCAGAGCAGAGACAACACAACCTCCAGTCCAGAGTCCAGAGCAGAGACAACACGACCTCCTCTATCCAGTCCAGAGTCCAGAGCAGAGACAACACAACCTCCTCTATCCAGTCCAGAGTCCAGAGCAGAGACAACACGACCTCCTCTATCAGTCCAGAGTCCAGAGTCCAGAGCAGAGACAACACAACCTCCTCTATCAGTCCAGAGTCCAGAGCAGAGACAACACACCTCCTCTATCCAGTCCAGAGTCCAGAGCAGAGACAACACACCTCCTCTATCCAGTCCAGAGTCCAGAGCAGAGACAACACAACCTCCTCTATCCAGTCCAGAGCAGAGACTCCTCTATCCAGTCCAGAGTCCAGAGCAGAGACAACACGACCTCCTCTATCCAGTCCAGAGTCCAGAGCAGAGACAACACACCTCCTCTATCAGTCCAGAGTCCTCCTCTATCCAGAGTCCAGAGCAGAGACAACACGACCTCCTCTATCCAGTCCAGAGTCCAGAGCAGAGACAACACAACCTCCTCTATCCAGTCCAGAGTCCAGAGACAACACGACCTCCTCTATCCAGTCCAGAGTCCAGAGCAGAGACAACACAACCTCCTCTATCCAGTCCAGAGTCCAGAGCAGAACAACACGACCTCCTCTATCCAGTCCAGAGCAGAGACAACACGACCTCCTCTATCCAGTCCAGAGTCCAGAGCAGAGACAACACAACCTCCTCTATCCAGTCCAGAGTCCAGAGCAGAGACAACACGACCTCCTCTATCCAGTCCAGAGTCCAGTCCAGAGCAGAGACAACACGACCTCCTCTATCCAGTCCAGAGTCCAGAGCAGAGACAACACGACCTCCTCTATCCAGTCCAGAGTCCAGAGCAGAGACAACACAACCTCCTCTATCCAGTCCAGAGTCCAGAGCAGAGACAACACAACCTCCTCTATCCAGTCCAGAGTCCAGAGCAGAGACAACACAACCTCCTCTATCCAGTCCAGAGTCCAGAGCAGAGACAACACGACCTCCTCTATCCAGTCCAGAGTCCAGAGCAGAGACAACACAACCTCCTCTATCCAGTCCAGAGTCCAGAGCAGAGACAACACGACCTCCTCTATCCAGTCCAGAGCAGAGACAACACAACCTCCTCTATCCAGTCCAGAGTCCAGAGCAGAGACAACACAACCTCCTCTATCAGTCCAGAGTCCAGAGCAGAGACAACACGACCTCCTCTATCCAGTCCAGAGTCAGAGCAGAGACAACACGACCTCCTCTATCCAGTCCAGAGTCCAGAGCAGAGACAACACACCTCCTCTATCCAGTCCAGAGTCCAGAGCAGAGACAACACGACCTCCTCTATCCAGTCCAGAGTCCAGAGCAGAGACAACACGAACCTCCTCTATCCAGTCCAGAGTCCAGAGCAGAGACAACACAACCTCCTCTATCCAGTCCAGAGTCAGAGCAGAGACAACACAACCTCCTCTATCCAGTCCAGAGCAGACACAACCTCCTCTATCCAGTCCAGAGTCCAGAGCAGAGACAACACAACCTCCTCTATCCAGTCCAGAGTCCAGAGCAGAGACAACACGACCTCCTCTCCAGTCCAGAGTCCAGAGCAGAGACAACACGACCTCCTCTATATCCAGTCCAGAGTCCAGAGCAGAGACAACACAACCTCCTCTATCAGTCCAGAGTCCAGAGCAGAGACAACACGACCTCCTCTATCCAGTCCAGAGTCCAGAGCAGAGACAACACAACCTCCTCTATCCAGAGTCCAGAGCAGAGACAACAGAGCTCCTCTAGTCCAGAGTCCAGAGCAGACACAACCTCCTCTATCCAGTCCAGAGCAGAGACAACACGACCTCCTCTATCCAGTCCAGAGTCCAGAGCAGAGACAACACAACCTCCTCTATCCAGTCCAGAGTCCAGAGCAGAGACAACACAACCTCCTCTATCCAGTCCAGAGCAGAGACAACACGACCTCCAGAGAGCAGAGACAACACGACCTCCTCTATCAGTCCAGAGTCCAGAGCAGAGACAACACAACCTCCTCTATCCAGTCCAGAGTCCAGAGCAGAGACAACACGACCTCCTCTATCAGTCCAGAGTCCAGAGCAGAGACACATCCAGTCCAGAGTCAGAGACCACGACCTCCTCTATCCAGTCCAGAGTCCAGAGCAGAGACAACACGACCTCCTCTATCCAGTCCAGAGTCCAGAGCAGAGACAACACGACCTCCTCTATCCAGTCCAGAGTCCAGAGCAGAGACAACACAACCTCCTCTATCCAGTCCAGAGTCCAGAGCAGAGACAACACAACCTCCTCTATCCAGTCCAGAGTCCAGAGCAGAGACAACACGACCTCCTCTATCCAGTCCAGAGTCCAGAGCAGAGACAACACGACCTCCTCTATCCAGTCCAGAGCAGAGACAACACGACCTCCTCTAGTCCAGAGTCCAGAGCAGAGACAACACAACCTCCTCTATCCAGTCCAGAGTCCAGAGAGAACAACACGACCTCCTCTATCCAGTCCAGAGTCCAGAGCAGAGACAACACGACCTCCTCTATCCAGTCCAGAGTCCAGAGCAGAGACAACACGACCTCCTCTATCCAGTCAGAGTCCAGAGCAGAGACAACACGACCTCCTCTATCCAGTCCAGAGTCCAGAGCAGAGACAACACAACCTCCTCTATCCAGTCCAGAGTCCAGAGCAGAGACAACACAACCTCCTCTATCCAGTCCAGAGTCCAGAGCAGAGACAACACAACCTCCTCTATCCAGTCCAGAGTCCAGAGCAGAGACAACACAACCTCCTCTATCCAGTCCAGAGCAGAGACAACACAACCTCCTCTATCCAGTCCAGAGTCAGAGCAGAACAACACGACCTCCTCTATCAGTCCAGAGTCCAGAGCAGAGACAAGTCCAGAGCAGAGACAACCTCCTCCTATCCAGTCCAGAGTCCAGAGCAGAGACAACACGACCTCCTCTATCCAGTCCAGAGTCCAGAGCAGAGACAACACAACCTCCTCTATCCAGTCCAGAGCAGAGACAACACGACCTCCTCTATCCAGTCCAGAGTCCAGAGCAGAGACAACACAACCTCCTCTATCAGTCCAGAGTCAGAGACAACACGACCTCCTCTATCCAGTCCAGAGTCCAGAGCAGAGACAACACAACCTCCTCTATCCAGTCCAGAGTCAGAGACAACACGACCTCCTCTATCAGTCCAGAGTCCAGAGCAGAGACAACACGACCTCCTCTATCCAGTCCAGAGTCCAGAGCAGAGACAACACAACCTCCTCTATCCAGTCCAGAGTCCAGAGCAGAGACAACACAACCTCCTCTATCCAGTCCAGAGTCCAGAGCAGAGACAACACAACCTCCTCTATCCAGTCCAGAGTCCAGAGCAGAGACAACACGACCTCCTCTATCCAGTCCAGAGTCCAGAGCAGAGACAACACGACCTCCTCTATCCAGTCCAGAGCAGAGACAACACGACCTCCAGTCCAGAGTCAGAGACAACACGACCTCCTCTATCCAGTCCAGAGTCCAGAGCAGAGACAACACGACCTCCTCTATCCAGTCCAGAGTCCAGAGCAGAGACCAGAGTCCAGAGTCCAGAGCAGAGACAACACAACCTCCTCTATCCAGTCCAGAGTCCAGAGCAGAGACAACACGACCTCCTCTATCCAGTCCAGAGTCCAGAGCAGAGACAACACGACCTCCTCTATCCAGTCCAGAGTCCAGAGCAGAGACAACAGAGCAGACCTCCTCTATCCAGTCCAGAGTCAGAGACAACACGACCTCCTCTATCCAGTCCAGAGTCCAGAGCAGAGACAACACGACCTCCTCTATCCAGTCCAGAGCAGAGACAACACGACCTCCTCTATCCAGTCCAGAGTCCAGAGCAGAGACAACACAACCTCCTCTATCCAGTCCAGAGCAGAGACAACACGACCTCCAGAGTCCAGAGCAGAGACAACACGACCTCCTCTATCCAGTCCAGAGTCCAGAGCAGAGACAACACAACCTCCTCTATCCAGTCCAGAGTCCAGAGCAGAGACAACACGACCTCCTCTATCAGTCCAGAGTCCAGAGCAGAGACAACACAACCTCTATCAGAGAGCAGAGACAACACGACCTCCTCTATCCAGTCCAGAGTCAGAGCAGAGACAACACGACCTCCTCTATCCAGTCCAGAGTCCAGAGCAGAGACAACACAACCTCCTCTATCCAGTCCAGAGTCCAGAGCAGAGACAACACGACCTCCTCTATCCAGTCCAGAGTCCAGAGCAGACAACACGACCTCCTCTATCCAGTCCAGAGTCCAGAGCAGAGACAACACAACCTCCTCTATCCAGTCCAGAGTCAGAGACAACACAACCTCCTCTATCCAGTCCTCCTCTATCCAGTCCAGAGTCCAGAGCAGAGACAACACGACCTCCTCTATCCAGTCCAGAGTCCAGAGCAGAGACAACACAACCTCCTCTATCCAGTCCAGAGCAGAGACAACACGACCTCCTCTATCCAGTCCAGAGTCCAGAGCAGAGACAACACGAGTCCAGAGCAGAGACAACACGACCTCCTCTATCCAGTCCAGAGTCCAGAGCAGAGACAACACGACCTCCTCTATCCAGTCCAGAGTCCAGAGCAGAGACAACACAACCTCCTCTATCCAGTCCAGAGTCCAGAGCAGAGACAACACCTCCTCTATCCAGTCCAGAGCAGAGCAGAACTCCTCTATCCAGTCCAGAGTCCAGAGCAGAGACAACACGACCTCCTCTATCCAGTCCAGAGTCCAGAGCAGAGACAACACGACCTCCTCTATCCAGTCCAGAGTCCAGAGCAGAGACAACACAACCTCCTCTATCCAGTCCAGAGTCAGAGCAGAGACAACACGACCTCCTCTATCCAGTCCAGAGTCCAGAGCAGAGACAACACGACCTCCTCTATCCAGTCCAGAGTCCAGAGCAGAGACAACACGACCTCCTCTATCCAGTCCAGAGTCCAGAGCAGAGACAACACGACCTCCTCTATCCAGTCCAGAGTCCAGAGCAGAGACAACACAACCTCCAGAGCAGAGACAACACGACCTCTCTATCCAGTCCAGAGTCCAGAGCAGAGACAACACGACCTCCTCTATCCAGTCCAGAGTCCAGAGCAGAGACAACACGACCTCCTCTATCCAGTCCAGAGTCCAGAGCAGACAACACGACCTCCTCTATCCAGTCCAGAGTCCAGAGCAGAGACAACACAACCTCCTCTATCCAGTCCAGAGTCCAGAGCAGAGACAACACAACCTCCTCTATCCAGTCCAGAGTCCAGAGCAGAGACAACACAACCTCCTCTATCCAGTCCAGAGTCCAGAGCAGAGACAACACAACCTCCTCTATCCAGTCCAGAGTCCAGAGCAGAGACAACACAACCTCCTCTATCCAGTCCAGTCCAGAGCAGAGACAACACGACCTCCTCTATCCAGTCCAGAGTCCAGTCCAGAGCAGAGACAACACGACCTCCTCTATCCAGTCCAGAGTCCAGAGCAGAGACAACACAACCTCCTCTATCCAGTCCAGAGCAGAGACAACACAACCTCCTCTATCCAGTCCAGAGTCAGAGACAACACGAGAGACAACACAACCTCCTCTATCAGTCCAGAGTCAGAGACAACACGACCTCCTCTATCCAGTCCAGAGTCCAGAGCAGAGACAACACCACCTCCTCTATCCAGTCCAGAGCAGAGACAACACGACCTCCTCTATCCAGTCCAGAGTCCAGAGCAGAGACAACACGACCTCCTCTATCCAGTCCAGAGTCCAGAGCAGAGACAACACGACCTCCTCTATCCAGTCCAGAGTCCAGAGCAGAGACAACACGACCTCCTCTATCCAGTCCAGAGTCCAGAGCAGAGACAACACGACCTCCTCTATCCAGTCCAGAGTCCAGAGCAGAGACAACACGATCTCCTCTATCCAGTCCAGAGTCCAGAGCAGAGACAACACAACCTCCTCTATCCAGTCCAGAGTCCAGAGCAGAGACAACACAACCTCCTCTATCCAGTCCAGAGTCCAGAGCAGAGACAACACGACCTCCTCTATCCAGTCCAGAGTCCAGAGCAGAGACAACACGACCTCCTCTATCCAGTCCAGAGTCCAGAGCAGAGACAACACGACCTCCAGTCCAGCAGAGACAACACAACCTCCTCTATCCAGTCCAGAGTCCAGAGCAGAGACAACACGACCTCCTCTATCCAGTCAGTCCAGAGCAGAGACAACACGACCTCCTCTATCCAGTCCAGAGTCCAGTCCAGCAGAGCAGAGACAACACGACCTCCTCTATCCAGTCCAGAGTCCAGAGCAGAGACAACACGACCTCCTCTATCAGTCCAGAGTCCAGAGCAGAGACAACACAACCTCCTCTATCCAGTCCAGAGTCCAGAGCAGAGACAACACGACCTCCTCTATCCAGTCCAGAGTCCAGAGCAGAGACAACACAACCTCCTCTATCCAGTCCAGAGTCCAGAGCAGAGACAACACACCTCCTCTATCCAGTCCAGAGTCCAGAGCAGAGACAACACGACCTCCTCTATCCAGTCCAGAGTCCAGAGCAGAGACAACACAACCTCCTCTATCCAGTCCAGAGTCCAGAGCAGAGACAACACGACCTCCTCTATCCAGTCCAGAGTCCAGAGCAGAGACAACACAACCTCCTCTATCCAGTCCAGAGTCCAGAGCAGAGACAACACGACCTCCTCTATCCAGTCCAGAGTCCAGAGCAGAGACAACACGACCTCCTCTATCCAGTCCAGAGTCAGAGCAGAACAACACAACCTCCTCTATCCAGTCCAGAGTCCAGAGCAGAGACAACACGACCTCCTCTATCCAGTCCAGAGTCCAGAGCAGAGACAACACAACCTCCTCTATCCAGTCCAGAGTCCAGAGCAGAGACAACACGACCTCCTCTATCCAGTCCAGAGTCCAGAGCAGAGACAACACAACCTCCTCTATCCAGTCCAGAGTCCAGAGCAGAGACAACACAACCTCCTCTATCCAGTCCAGAGTCCAGAGCAGAGACAACACGACCTCCTCTATCCAGTCAGAGTCCAGAGCAGAGACAACACAACCTCCTCTATCCAGTCCAGAGCAGAGACAACACGACCTCCTCTATCCAGTCCAGAGTCCAGAGCAGAGACAACACAACCTCCTCTATCCAGTCCAGAGCAGAGACAACACGACCTCCTCTATCCAGTCCAGAGCAGAGACAACACGACCTCCTCTATCCAGTCCAGAGTCCAGAGCAGAGACAGTCCAGAGTCAGACAACACAACCTCCTCTATCCCAGAGTCCAGAGCAGAGACAACACAACCTCCTCTATCCAGTCCAGAGTCCAGAGCAGAGACAACACGACCTCCTCTATCCAGTCCAGAGTCCAGAGCAGAGACAACACAACCTCCTCTATCCAGTCCAGAGTCCAGAGCAGAGACAACACGACCTCCTCTATCCAGTCCAGAGTCCAGTCCAGAGCAGAGACAACACAACCTCCTCTATCCAGTCCAGAGTCCAGAGCAGAGACAACACACCTCCTCTATCCAGTCCAGAGTCCAGAGCAGAGACAACACAACCTCCTCTATCCAGTCCAGAGTCCAGAGCAGAGACAACACAACCTCCTCTATCCAGTCCAGAGTCCAGAGCAGAGACAACACGACCTCCTCTATCCAGTCCAGAGTCCAGAGCAGAGACAACACGACCTCCTCTATCAGTCCAGTCCAGAGCAGAGACAACACAACCTCCTCTAGAGAGTCCAGAGACAACACAACCTCCTCTATCCAGTCCAGAGTCCAGAGCAGAGACAACACAACCTCCTCTATCCAGTCCAGAGTCAGAGCAGAGACAACACAACCTCCTCTATCCAGTCCAGAGTCCAGAGCAGAGACAACACAACCTCCTCTATCCAGTCCAGAGTCCAGAGCAGAGACAACACAACCTCCTCTAGAGTCCAGTCCAGAGTCCAGAGCAGAGACAACACGACCTCCTCTATCCAGTCCAGAGTCCAGAGCAGAGACAACACAACCTCCTCTATCCAGTCCAGAGCAGAGACAACACGACCTCCTCTATCCAGTCCAGAGTCCAGAGCAGAGACAACACGACCTCCTCTATCCAGTCCAGAGTCCAGAGCAGAGACAACACAACCTCCTCTATCCAGTCCAGAGTCCAGAGCACAACACGACCTCCTCTATCCAGTCCAGAGTCCAGAGCAGACAACACAACCTCCTCTATCCAGTCCAGAGTCCAGAGCAGAGACAACACAACCTCCTCTATCCAGTCCAGAGTCCAGAGCAGAGACAACACGACCTCCTCTATCCAGTCCAGAGTCCAGAGCAGAGACAACACACCTCCTCTATCCAGTCCAGAGTCCAGAGCAGAGACAACACGACCTCCTCTATCCAGTCCAGAGTCCAGAGCAGAGCCTCTAGTCCAGAGTCCAGAGCAGAGACAACACGACCTCCTCTATCCAGTCCAGAGCAGAGACAACACGACCTCCTCTATCCAGTCCAGAGTCCAGAGCAGAGACAACACAACCTCCTCTATCCAGTCCAGAGTCCAGAGCAGAGACAACACCACCTCCTCTATCCAGTCCAGAGTCCAGAGCAGAGACAACACGACCTCCTCTATCCAGTCCAGAGTCCAGAGCAGAGACAACACGACCTCCTCTATCCAGTCCAGAGTCCAGAGCAGAGACAACACGACCTCCTCTATCCAGTCCAGAGTCCAGAGCAGAGACAACACAACCTCCTCTATCCAGTCCAGAGTCCAGAGCAGAGACAACACAACCTCTCTATCCAGTCCAGAGTCCAGAGCAGAGACAACACGACCTCCTCTATCCAGTCCAGAGTCCAGAGCCAACACCCTCCTCTAGTCCAGTCCAGAGCAGAGACAACACGATCTCCTCTATCCAGTCCAGAGTCCAGAGCAGAGACAACACAACCTCCTCTATCCAGTCCAGAGCAGAGACAACACAACCTCCTCTATCCAGTCCAGAGTCCAGAGCAGAGACAACACAACCTCCTCTATCAGTCCAGAGTCCAGAGCAGAGACAACACGACCTCCTCTATCCAGTCCAGAGTCCAGAGCAGAGACAACACGACCTCCTCTATCCAGTCCAGAGCAGAGACAACACGACCTCCTCTATCAGTCCAGAGTCCAGAGCAGAGACAACACGACCTCCTCTATCCAGTCCAGAGTCCAGAGCAGAGACAACACACCTCCTCTATCCAGTCCAGAGCAGAGACAACACGACCTCCTCTATCCAGTCCAGAGTCCAGAGCAGAGACAACACAACCTCCTCTATCCAGTCCAGAGTCCAGAGCAGAGACCAGACCTCCTCTATCCAGCCAGAGTCCAGAGCAGAGACAACACGACCTCCTCTATCAGTCCAGAGTCCAGAGCAGAGACAACACGACCTCCTCTATCCAGTCCAGAGTCCAGAGCAGAGACAACACGACCTCCTCTATCCAGTCCAGAGTCCAGAGCAGAGACAACACAACCTCCTCTATCCAGTCCAGAGTCCAGAGCAGAGACAACACGACCTCCTCTATCCAGTCCAGAGTCCAGAGCAGAGACAACACGACCTCCTCTATCCAGTCCAGGACAACACATTACCTCCTCTATCCAGTCCAGAGCAGAGACAACACGACCTCCTCTATCCAGTCCAGAGTCCAGAGCAGAGACAACACAACCTCCTCTATCCAGTCCAGAGTCCAGAGCAGACCTCCTCTATCCAGTCCAGAGTCCAGAGCAGAGACAACACGACCTCCTCTATCCAGTCCAGAGTCCAGAGCAGAGACAACACGACCTCCTCTATCCAGTCCAGAGTCCAGAGCAGAGACAACACGACCTCCTCTATCCAGTCCAGAGTCCAGAGACAACACGACCTCCTCTATCCAGTCCAGAGTCCAGAGCAGAGACAACACGATCTCCTCTATCCAGTCCAGAGTCCAGAGCAGAGACAACACAACCTCCTCTATCCAGTCCAGAGTCCAGAGCAGAGACAACACAACCTCCTCTATCCAGTCCAGAGTCCAGAGCAGAGACAACACAACCTCCTCTATCCAGTCCAGAGTCCAGAGCAGAGACAACACGACCTCCTCTACCCAGTCCAGAGTCCAGAGCAGAGACAACACGACCTCCTCTATCCAGTCCAGAGTCCAGAGCAGAGACAACACGACCTCCTCTATCCAGTCCAGAGCAGAGACAACACAACCTCCTCTATCCAGTCCAGAGTCCAGAGCAGAGACAACACGACCTCCTCTATCCAGTCCAGAGTCCAGAGCAGAGACAACACAACCTCCTCTATCCAGTCCAGAGTCCAGAGCAGAGACAACACGACCTCCTCTATCCCAGAGTCCAGAGCAGAGACAACACAACCTCCTCTATCCAGTCCAGAGTCCAGAGCAGAACAACACGACCTCCTCTATCCAGTCCAGAGTCCAGAGCAGAGACAACACAACCTCCTCTATCCAGTCCAGAGTCCAGAGCAGAGACAACACACCTCCTCTATCCAGTCCAGAGTCCAGAGCAGAGACAACACAACCTCCTCTATCCAGTCCAGAGTCCAGAGCAGAGACAACACGACCTCCTCTATCCAGTCCAGAGTCCAGAGACAACACGACCTCCTCTCAGTCCAGAGTCCAGAGCAGAGACAACACGACCTCCTCTATCCAGTCCAGAGTCCAGTCCAGAGTCAGAGACAACACAACCTCCTCTATCCAGTCCAGAGTCCAGAGCAGAGACAACACGACCTCCTCTAGAGTCCAGTCAGAGTCCAGAGCAGAGACAACACGACCTCCTCTATCCAGTCCAGAGTCCAGAGCAGAGACAACACAACCTCCTCTATCCAGTCCAGAGTCCAGAGCAGAGACAACACAACCTCCTCTATCAGTCCAGAGTCCAGAGCAGAGACAACACGACCTCCTCTATCCAGTCCAGAGTCCAGAGCAGAGACAACACAACCTCCTCTATCCAGTCCAGAGTCCAGAGCAGAGACAACACGACCTCCTCTATCCAGTCCAGAGTCCAGAGCAGAGACAACACAACCTCCTCTATCCAGTCCAGAGTCCAGAGCAGAGACAACACGACCTCCTCTATCCAGTCCAGAGTCCAGAGCAGAGACAACACAACCTCCTCTATCCAGTCCAGAGTCCAGAGAGAGACAACACGACCTCCTCTATCCAGTCCAGAGTCCAGAGCAGAGACAACACGACCTCCTCTATCCAGTCCAGAGTCCAGAGCAGAGACAACACGACCTCCTCTATCAGTCCAGAGTCCAGAGCAGAGACAACACGACCTCCTCTATCCAGTCCAGAGCAGAGACAACACGACCTCCTCTATCCAGTCCAGAGTCCAGAGCAGAGACAACACAACCTCCTCTATCCAGTCCAGAGTCCAGAGCAGAGACAACACGACCTCCTCTATCCAGTCCAGAGTCCAGAGCAGAGACAACACAACCTCCTCTATCCAGTCCAGAGTCAGAGAGAGACAACACGACCTCCTCTATCCAGTCCAGAGTCCAGAGCAGAGACAACACGACCTCCTCTATCCAGTCCAGAGTCCAGAGCAGAGACAACACGACCTCCTCTATCCAGTCCAGAGTCCAGAGCAGAACAACACCCCTCTATCAGTCTAGAGTCCAGAGCAGAGACAACACGACCTCCTCTATCCAGTCCAGAGTCCAGAGCAGAGACAACACAACCTCCTCTATCCAGTCCAGAGTCCAGAGCAGAGACAACACGACCTCCTCTATCCAGTCCAGAGTCCAGAGCAGAGACAACACAACCTCCTCTATCCAGTCCAGAGTCCAGAGCAGAACACACGACCTCCTCTATCCAGTCCAGAGTCCAGAGCAGAGACAACCGACCTCCTCTAGAGTCCAGTCCAGAGTCCAGAGCAGAGACAACACAACCTCCTCTATCCAGTCCAGAGTCCAGAGCAGAGACAACACGACCTCCTCTATCCAGTCCAGAGTCCAGAGCAGAGACAACACAACCTCCTCTATCAGTCAGAGTCCAGAGCAGAGACAACACGACCTCCTCTATCCAGTCCAGAGTCCAGAGCAGAGACAACACAACCTCCTCTATCCAGTCCAGAGCAGAGACAACACGACCTCCTCTATCCAGTCCAGAGCAGAGACAACACGACCTCCTCTATCAGTCCAGAGTCAGAGCAGAGACAACACAACCTCCTCTATCCAGTCCAGAGCAGAGACAACACGACCTCCTCTATCCAGTCCAGAGTCCAGAGCAGAGACAACATGACCTCCTCTATCCAGTCCAGAGTCCAGAGCAGAGACAACACAACCTCCTCTATCCAGTCCAGAGTCCAGAGCAGAGACAACACGACCTCCTCTATCAGTCCAGAGTCCAGAGCAGAGACAACACGACCTCCTCTATCCAGAGTCCAGAGCAGAGACAACACAACCTCCAGAGTCCAGAGCAGAACAACACGACCTCCTCTATCCCAGTCCAGAGCAGAGACAACACAACCTCCTCTATCCAGTCCAGAGTCCAGAGCAGAGACAACACGACCTCCTCTATCAGTCAGAGTCCAGAGCAGAGACAACAAACCTCCTCTATCCAGTCCAGAGTCCAGAGCAGACAACACAACCTCCTCTATCCAGTCCAGAGTCAGAGCAGAGACAACACGACCTCCTCTATCAGTCCAGAGTCCAGAGCAGAGACAACACGACCTCCTCTATCAGTCCAGAGTCCAGAGCAGAGACAACACGACCTCCTCTATCAGTCCAGAGTCCAGAGCAGAGACAACAAGACCTCCTCTATCAGTCCAGAGTCCAGAGCAGAGACAACACAACCTCCTCTATAGTCCAGAGTCCAGAGCAGAGACAACACGACCTCCTCTATCAGTCCAGAGTCCAGAGCAGAGACAACACAACCTCCTCTATCCAGTCCAGAGTCCAGAGCAGAGACAACACAACCTCCTCTATCCAGTCCAGAGACAACCACGACCTCCAGAGCAGAGACAACACAACCTCCTCTATCCAGTCCAGAGTCCAGAGCAGAGACAACACGACCTCCTCTATCAGTCAGAGCAGAGACAACACAACCTCCTCTATCCAGTCAGAGCAGAGACAACACGACCTCCTCTATCCAGTCCAGAGTCCAGAGCAGAGACAACACAACCTCCTCTATCCAGAGTCCAGAGCAGAGACAACACGACCTCCTCTATCCAGTCAGAGTCAGAGCAGAGACAACACGACCTCCTCTATCCAGTCCAGAGTCCAGAGCAGAGACAACACGAGACCTCCTCTATCCAGTCCAGAGTCCAGAGCAGAGACAACACGACCTCCTCTATCCAGTCCAGAGTCCAGAGCAGAGACAACCACGACCTCCTCTATCCAGTCCAGAGTCCAGAGAGAGACAACACGACCTCCTCTATCCAGTCAGAGTCCAGAGCAGAGACAACACGACCTCCTCTATCCAGTCCAGAGTCAGAGCAGAGACAACACGACCTCCTCTATCAGTCCAGAGTCCAGAGCAGAGACAACACAACCTCCTCTATCAGTCAGAGTCCAGAGCAGAGACAACACAACCTCCTCTATCCAGTCCAGAGTCCAGAGCAGAGACAACACAACCTCCTCTATCCAGTCCAGAGTCCAGAGCAGAGACAACAAGACCTCCTCTATCAGTCCAGAGTCCAGAGAACACGACATCGGTCAGAGCAGAGACAACTCTCTCTATCCAGTCCAGAGTCCAGAGCAGAGACAACACAACCTCCTCTATCCAGTCCAGAGCAGAGACAACGACCTCCTCTATCCAGTCCAGAGTCCAGAGCAGAGACAACACAACCTCCTCTATCAGTCCAGAGCAGAGACAACACAACCTCCTCTATCCAGTGCCAGAGCAGAGAGAACAACACGACCTCCTCTATCCAGTCCAGAGTCCAGAGCAGAGACAACACAACCTCCTCTATCAGTCCAGAGTCCAGAGACAACTTGATCCTCTATCAGTCCAGTCCAGAGTCCAGAGCAGAGACAACACCACCTCCTCTATCCAGTCCAGAGCCAGAGCAGACAACAGGACCTCCTCTATCCAGTCCAGAGTCCAGAGCAGAGACAACACAACCTCCTCTATCCAGTCCAGAGTCCAGAGCAGAGACAACACAACCTCCTCTATCAGTCCAGAGCAGAGACAACACGACCTCCAGAGACAACCGACCTCCTCTATCCAGTCCAGAGTCCAGAGCAGAGACAACACAATCTCCTCTATCAGTCAGAGTCCAGGAGCAGAACAACACAACCTCCTCTAGAGAGCAGAGACAACACAGCCTCCTCTATCCAGTCCAGAGTCCAGAGCAGAGACAACACAGCCTCCTCTATCAGTCCAGAGTCCAGAGCAGAGACAGACACGACCCCTCCTCTACCCAGTCCAGAGTCCAGAGCAGAACACAACCTCCTCTACGACCTCCTCTATCCAGTCCAGAGTCCAGAGCAGAGACAACACGACCTCCTCTATCAGTCAGAGCAGAGACAACACAGCCTCCTCTAGTCCAGTCCAGAGCAGAGACAACACGACCTCCTCTATCAGTCAGAGTCAGAGCAGAGACAACACAGCACTCCTCTATCAG
>NC_088422.1:105523698-105553698 GCF_034236695.1 Oncorhynchus nerka
GAGTCTAACTGTATCTAGTGTGTAGTCTCAGCTATAGAGTCTAACTGGTCTAGTGTTAGTATGTAGTCTCAGCTATAGAGTCTAGTGTATCTAGTGTGTAGTCTCAGCTATAGAGTCTAACTGTATCTAGTGTGTAGTCTCAGCTATAGAGTCTAACTGTATCTAGTGTGTAGTCTCAGCTATAGAGTCTAACTGTATCTAGTGTGTAGTCTCAGCTATAGAGTCTAACTGTATCTAGTGTGTGTGTCTCAGCTATAGAGTCTAACTGTATCTAGTGTGTAGTCTCAGCTAGTCTCAGCTATCTAGAGTCTCAGCTGAGTCTATCTAGTGTTAGTGTGTAGTCTCAGCTTAGTGTATCTAGTGTGTAGTCTCAGCTATAGAGTCTAACTGTATCTAGTGTGTAGTCTCAGCTATAGAGTCTAACTGTATCTAGTGTGTGTAGTCTCAGCTAGAGTCTAGCTGTATCTAGTGTGTAGTCTCAGCTATAGAGTCTAGTGTATCTAGTGTGTAGTCTCAGCTATAGAGTCTAACTGTATCTAGTGTTAGTAGTCTCAGCTATAGAGTCTAGCTGTATCTAGTGTGTAGTCTCAGTATCTAGTGTATCTAGTGTGTAGTCTCAGCTATAGAGTCTAACTGTATCTAGTGTGTGTAGTCTCAGCTAACTATCTAGTGTCTAACTGTATCTAGTGTTAGTGTGTAGTCTCAGCTATAGAGTCTAACTGTATCTAGTGTGTAGTCTCAGCTATAGAGTCTAACTGTATCTAGTCTCAGCTATAGAGTCTAACTGTATCTAGTGTGTAGTCTCAGCTATAGAGTCTAACTGTATCTGGTGTGTAGTCTCAGCTATAGCGTCTAACTGTATCTAGTGTTAGTGTGTAGTCTCAGCTATAGAGTCTAACTGTATCTAGTGTGTAGTCTCAGCTATAGAGTCTAACTGTATCTAGTGTGTAGTCTCAGCTATAGAGTCTAACTGTATCTAGTAGTCTCAGCTATAGAGTCTAACTGTATCTAGTGTTAGTGTGTAGTCTCAGCTATAGAGTCTAACTGTATCTAGTGTTAGTGTGTAGTCTCAGCTATAGAGTCTAACTGTATCTAGTGTGTAGTCTCAGCTATAGAGTCTAACTGTCTAGTGTGTAGTCTCAGCTATAGAGTCTAACTGTATCTAGTGTGTAGTCTCAGCTATAGAGTCTAACTGTATCTAGTGTTAGTGTGTAGTCTCAGCTATAGAGTCTAACTGTATCTAGTGTGTAGTCTCAGCTATAGAGTCTAACTGTATCTAGTGTAGTCTCAGCTATAGAGTCTAACTGTATCTAGTGTGTAGTCTCAGCTATAGAGTCTAACTGTATCTAGTGTGTAGTCTCAGCTATAGAGTCTAACTGTATCTAGTGTGTAGTCTCAGCTATAGAGTCTAACTGTATCTAGTGTGTAGTCTCAGCTGTCTAACTGTATCTAGTGTGTAGTCTCAGCTATAGAGTCTAACTGTATCTAGTGTGTAGTCTCAGCTATAGAGTCTAACTGTATCTAGTGTGTAGTCTCAGCTATAGAGTCTAGCTGTATCTAGTGTTAGTGTGTAGTCTCAGCTATAGAGTCTAGCTGTATCTAGTGTGTAGTCTCAGCTATAGAGTCTAACTGTATCTAGTGTGTAGTCTCAGCTATAGAGTCTAACTGTATCTAGTGTTAGTGTGTAGTCTCAGCTATAGAGTCTAACTGTCTAAGTCTCAGCTATCTAACTGTATCTAGTGTGTAGTCTCAGCTATAGAGTCTAACTGTATCTAGTGTGTAGTCTCAGCTATAGAGTCTAACTGTATCTAGTGTGTGTAGTCTCAGCTATAGAGTCTAACTGTATCTAGTGTTAGTGTGTAGTCTCAGCTATAGAGTCTAACTGTATCTAGTGTGTAGTCTCAGCTATAGAGTCTAACTGTATCTAGTGTTAGTGTGTAGTCTCAGCTATAGAGTCTAACTGTATCTAGTGTGTAGTCTCAGCTATAGAGTCTAGCTGTATCTAGTGTTAGTGTGTAGTCTCAGCTATAGAGTCTAACTGTATCTAGTGTTAGTGTGTAGTCTCAGCTATAGAGTCTAACTGTATCTAGTGTTAGTGTGTAGTCTCAGCTATAGAGTCTAACTGTATCTAGTGTGTAGTCTCAGCTGTCTAACTGTATCTAGTGTGTAGTCTCAGCTATAGAGTCTAACTGTATCTAGTGTGTAGTCTCAGCTATAGTCTAACTGTATCTAGTGTGTAGTCTCAGCTATAGAGTCTAACTGTATCTAGTGTGTAGTCTCAGCTATAGAGTCTAACTGTATCTAGTGTGTAGTCTCAGCTATAGAGTCTAGCTGTATCTAGTGTGTAGTCTCAGCTATAGAGTCTAACTGTATCTAGTGTGTAGTCTCAGCTATAGAGTCTAACTGTATCTAGTGTGTAGTCTCAGCTATAGAGTCTAACTGTATCTAGTGTGTAGTCTCAGCTATAGAGTCTAACTGTATCTAGTGTGTAGTCTCAGCTATAGAGTCTAACTGTATCTAGTGTGTAGTCTCAGCTATAGAGTCTAACTGTATCTAGTGTGTAGTCTCAGCTATAGAGTCTAACTGTATCTAGTGTTAGTCTCAGCTATAGAGTCTAACTGTATCTAGTGTGTAGTCTCAGCTATAGAGTCTAACTGTATCTAGTGTGTAGTCTCAGCTATAGAGTCTAACTGTATCTAGTGTTAGTGTGTAGTCTCAGCTATAGAGTCTAACTGTATCTAGTGTGTAGTCTCAGCTATAGAGTCTAACTGTCTAGTGTGTAGTCTGTATCTAGTGTGTAGTCTCAGCTATAGAGTCTAACTGTATCTAGTGTTAGTGTGTAGTCTCAGCTATCTAGTGTATCTAGTGTGTAGTCTCAGCTATAGAGTCTAACTGTATCTAGTGTTAGTAGTAGTCTCAGCTATAGAGTCTAACTGTATCTAGTGTGTAGTCTCAGCTATAGAGTCTAACTGTATCTAGTGTGTAGTCTCAGCTATAGAGTCTAACTGTATCTAGTGTGTAGTCTCAGCTATAGTCTCAGCTATAGAGTCTCAGCTGAGTCTATGTATCTAGTGTTAGTGTGTAGTCTCAGCTATAGAGTCTAACTGTATCTAGTGTGTAGTCTCAGCTATAGAGTCTAACTGTATCTAGTGTGTAGTCTCAGCTATAGAGTCTAACTGTATCTAGTGTTAGTGTGTAGTCTCAGCTATAGAGTCTAACTGTATCTAGTGTGTAGTCTCAGCTATAGAGTCTAGCTGTATCTAGTGTGTAGTCTCAGCTATAGAGTCTAACTGTATCTAGTGTTAGTGTGTAGTCTCAGCTATAGAGTCTAGCTGTATCTAGTGTGTAGTCTCAGCTATAGAGTCTAGCTGTATCTAGTGTTAGTGTGTAGTCTCAGCTATAGAGTCTAACTGTATCTAGTGTTAGTGTGTAGTCTCAGCTATAGAGTCTAACTGTCTAGTGTGTAGTCTCAGCTATAGAGTCTAGCTGTATCTAGTGTGTAGTCTCAGCTATAGGGTCTAACTGTATCTAGTGTTAGTGTGTAGTCTCAGCTATAGAGTCTAACTGTATCTAGTGTGTAGTCTCAGCTATAGGGTCTAACTGTATCTAGTGTTAGTGTGTAGTCTCAGCTATAGAGTCTAGCTGTATCTAGTGTGTAGTCTCAGCTATAGAGTCTAACTGTATCTAGTGTGTAGTCTCAGCTATAGAGTCTAACTGTATCTAGTGTTAGTGTGTAGTCTCAGCTATAGAGTCTAACTGTATCTAGTGTGTAGTCTCAGCTATAGAGTCTAACTGTATCTAGTATCTCAGCTGTCTAACTGTAGTGTGTAGTCTCAGCTATAGAGTCTAACTGTATCTAGTGTGTAGTCTCAGCTATAGAGTCTAACTGTATCTAGTGTGTAGTCTCAGCTATAGAGTCTAACTGTATCTAGTGTGTAGTCTCAGCTATAGAGTCTAACTGTATCTAGTCTCAGCTATAGAGTCTAACTGTATCTAGTGTTAGTGTGTAGTCTCAGCTATAGCGTATCTAGTCTCAGCTATAGAGTCTGTGTATCTAGTGTGTAGTCTCAGCTATAGAGTCTAACTGTATCTAGTGTTAGTGTGTAGTCTCAGCTATAGAGTCTAACTGTATCTAGTGTTAGTGTGTAGTCTCAGCTATAGAGTCTAGCTGTATCTAGTGTTAGTGTGTAGTCTCAGCTATAGCGTCTAACTGTATCTAGTGTGTAGTCTCAGCTATAGAGTCTAACTGTATCTAGTGTGTAGTCTCAGCTATAGAGTCTAACTGTATCTAGTGTGTAGTCTCAGCTATAGAGTCTAACTGTATCTAGTGTGTAGTCTCAGCTATAGAGTCTAACTGTATCTAGTGTTAGTGTGTAGTCTCAGCTATAGAGTCTAACTGTATCTAGTGTGTAGTCTCAGCTATAGAGTCTAACTGTATCTAGTGTTAGTGTGTAGTCTCAGCTATAGAGTCTAACTGTATCTAGTGTGTAGTCTCAGCTATAGAGTCTAACTGTATCTAGTGTGTAGTCTCAGCTATAGAGTCTAACTGTATCTAGTGTCTAACTGTATCTAGTGTGTAGTCTCAGCTATAGAGTCTAACTGTATCTAGTGTGTAGTCTCAGCTATAGAGTCTAACTGTATCTAGTGTGTAGTCTCAGCTATAGAGTCTAGCTGTATCTAGTGTGTAGTCTCAGCTATAGAGTCTAACTGTATCTAGTGTGTAGTCTCAGCTATAGAGTCTAACTGTATCTAGTGTTAGTGTGTAGTCTCAGCTATAGAGTCTAACTGTATCTAGTGTGTAGTCTCAGCTATCTAGCTGTATCTAGTGTGTAGTCTCAGCTATAGAGTCTAACTGTATCTAGTGTTAGTGTGTAGTCTCAGCTATAGAGTCTAACTGTATCTAGTGTGTAGTCTCAGCTATAGAGTCTAACTGTATCTAGTGTGTAGTCTCAGCTATAGAGTCTAACTGTATCTAGTGTTAGTGTGTAGTCTCAGCTATAGAGTCTAACTGTATCTAGTGTGTAGTCTCAGCTATAGAGTCTAACTGTATCTAGTGTGTAGTCTCAGCTATAGAGTCTAACTGTATCTAGTGTGTAGTCTCAGCTATAGAGTCTAGCTGTATATAGTGTGTAGTCTCAGCTATAGAGTCTAGCTGTATCTAGTGTGTAGTCTCAGCTATAGAGTCTAACTGTATCTAGTGTTAGTGTGTAGTCTCAGCTAAAGAGTCTAACTGTATCTAGTGTGTAGTCTCAGCTATAGCGTCTAACTGTATCTAGTGTTAGTGTGTAGTCTCAGCTATAGAGTCTAACTGTATCTAGTGTGTAGTCTCAGCTATAGAGTCTAACTGTATCTAGTGTGTAGTCTCAGCTATAGAGTCTAACTGTATCTAGTGTTAGTGTCTAGTCTCAGCTATAGAGTCTAACTGTATCTAGTGTGTAGTCTCAGCTAGAGTCTAACTGTATCTAGTGTGAGTCTAAGCTGTATCTAGTGTATCTAGTGTGTAGTCTCAGCTATAGAGTCTAACTGTATCTAGTGTGTAGTCTCAGCTATAGAGTCTAGCTGTATCTAGTGTTAGTGTGTAGTCTCAGCTATAGAGTCTAGCTGTATCTAGTGTGTAGTCTCAGCTATAGAGTCTAACTGTATCTAGTGTGTAGTCTCAGCTATAGAGTCTAACTGTATCTAGTGTAGTCTCAGCTATAGAGTCTAACTGTATCTAGTGTGTAGTCTCAGCTATAGAGTCTAACTGTATCTAGTGTTAGTGTGTAGTCTCAGCTATAGAGTCTAACTGTATCTAGTGTTAGTGTGTAGTCTCAGCTATAGAGTCTAACTGTATCTAGTGTGTAGTCTCAGCTATAGAGTCTAACTGTATCTAGTAGTCTCAGTGTAGTCTCAGCTATAGAGTCTAACTGTATCTAGTGTGTAGTCTCAGCTATAGAGTCTAACTGTATCTAGTGTGTAGTCTCAGCTATAGAGTCTAACTGTATCTAGTGTTAGTGTGTAGTCTCAGCTATAGAGTCTAACTGTATCTAGTGTGTAGTCTCAGCTATAGAGTCTAACTGTATCTAGTGTGTAGTCTCAGCTATAGAGTCTAACTGTATCTAGTGTGTAGTCTCAGCTATAGAGTCTAGCTGTATCTAGTGTGTAGTCTCAGCTATAGAGTCTAACTGTATCTAGTGTGTAGTCTCAGCTATAGAGTCTAACTGTATCTAGTGTTAGTGTGTAGTCTCAGCTATAGAGTCTAACTGTATCTAGTGTGTAGTCTCAGCTATAGAGTCTAACTGTATCTAGTGTTAGTAGTCTCAGCTATAGAGTCTAACTGTATCTAGTGTGTAGTCTCAGCTATAGAGTCTAACTGTATCTAGTGTGTAGTCTCAGCTATAGTCTAACTGTATCTAGTGTGTAGTCTCAGCTATAGAGTCTAACTGTATCTAGTGTTAGTGTGTAGTCTCAGCTATAGAGTCTAACTGTATCTAGTGTGTAGTCTCAGCTATAGAGTCTAACTGTATCTAGTGTGTAGTCTCAGCTATAGAGTCTAACTGTATCTAGTGTGTAGTCTCAGCTATAGAGTCTAACTGTATCTAGTGTGTAGTCTCAGCTATAGAGTCTAACTGTATCTAGTGTTAGTGTGTAGTCTCAGCTATAGAGTCTAACTGTATCTAGTGTGTAGTCTCAGCTATAGAGTCTAACTGTATCTAGTGTGTAGTCTCAGCTATAGAGTCTAACTGTATCTAGTGTGTAGTCTCAGCTATAGAGTCTAACTGTATCTAGTGTGTAGTCTCAGCTACTGTATCTAGTGTATCTAGTGTGTGTAGTCTCAGCTATAGAGTCTAACTGTATCTAGTGTGTAGTCTCAGCTATAGAGTCTAACTGTATCTAGTGTTAGTCTCAGCTAGTCTCAGCTATAGAGTCTAGTGTATCTAGTGTGTAGTCTCAGCTATAGAGTCTAACTGTATCTAGTGTGTAGTCTCAGCTATAGAGTCTAACTGTATCTAGTGTTAGTGTGTAGTCTCAGCTATAGAGTCTAACTGTATCTAGTGTGTAGTCTCAGCTATAGAGTCTAACTGTATCTAGTGTGTAGTCTCAGCTATAGAGTCTAACTGTATCTAGTGTGTAGTCTCAGCTATAGAGTCTAGCTGTATATAGTGTGTAGTCTCAGCTATAGAGTCTAGCTGTATCTAGTGTGTAGTCTCAGCTATAGAGTCTAACTGTATCTAGTGTTAGTGTGTAGTCTCAGCTATAGAGTCTAACTGTATCTAGTGTGTAGTCTCAGCTATAGAGTCTAACTGTATCTAGTGTTAGTGTGTAGTCTCAGCTATAGAGTCTAACTGTATCTAGTGTGTAGTCTCAGCTATAGAGTCTAACTGTATCTAGTGTGTAGTCTCAGCTATAGAGTCTAACTGTATCTAGTGTGTAGTCTCAGCTATAGAGTCTAACTGTATCTAGTGTTAGTGTGTAGTCTCAGCTATAGAGTCTAACTGTATCTAGTGTGTAGTCTCAGCTATAGAGTCTAACTGTATCTAGTAGCTGTTAGTGTGTAGTCTCAGCTATAGAGTCTAACTGTATCTCAGCTATAGAGTCTAACTGTATCTAGTGTTAGTGTGTAGTCTCAGCTATAGAGTCTAACTGTATCTAGTGTGTAGTCTCAGCTATAGAGTCTAACTGTATCTAGTGTGTAGTCTCAGCTATAGAGTCTAACTGTATCTAGTGTGTAGTCTCAGCTATAGAGTCTAACTGTATCTAGTGTGTAGTCTCAGCTATAGAGTCTAACTGTATCTAGTGTTAGTGTGTAGTCTCAGCTATAGAGTCTAACTGTATCTAGTGTTAGTGTGTAGTCTCAGCTATAGAGTCTAACTGTATCTAGTGTGTAGTCTCAGCTATAGAGTCTAACTGTATCTAGTGTGTAGTCTCAGCTATAGAGTCTAACTGTATCTAGTGTGTAGTCTCAGCTATAGTCTAGTATCTAGTGTGTAGTCTCAGCTATAGAGTCTAACTGTATCTAGTGTGTAGTCTCAGCTATAGAGTCTAACTGTATCTAGTGTGTAGTCTCAGCTATAGAGTCTAACTGTATCTAGCTGTGTTAGTGTGTAGTCTCAGCTATAGAGTCTAACTGTATCTAGTGTTAGTCTCAGCTATAGTCTGTATCTAGTGTGTGTAGTCTAGCTGTCTAACTGTATCTAGTGTTAGTGTGTAGTCTCAGCTATAGAGTCTAACTGTATCTAGTGTTAGTGTGTAGTCTCAGCTATAGAGTCTAACTGTATCTAGTGTGTAGAGTCTAACTGTATCTAGTGTGTAGTCTCAGCTATAGAGTCTAACTGTATCTAGTGTTAGTGTGTAGTCTCAGCTATAGAGTCTAACTGTATCTAGTGTGTAGTCTCAGCTATAGAGTCTAACTGTATCTAGTGTGTAGTCTCAGCTATAGAGTCTAGCTGTATCTAGTGTGTAGTCTCAGCTATAGAGTCTAACTGTATCTAGTGTGTAGTCTCAGCTATAGAGTCTAACTGTATCTAGTGTGTAGTCTCAGCTATAGAGTCTAACTGTATCTAGTGTTAGTGTGTAGTCTCAGCTATAGAGTCTAACTGTATCTAGTGTGTAGTCTCAGCTATAGAGTCTAGTATCTAGTGTGTAGTCTCAGCTATAGAGTCTAACTGTATCTAGTGTGTAGTCTCAGCTATAGAGTCTAACTGCTATAGAGTCTAACTGTATCTAGTGTGTAGTCTCAGCTATAGAGTCTAACTGTATCTAGTGTGTAGTCTCAGCTATAGTCTCAGTCTAGTAGTCTCAGTATAGAGTCTAGTGTATCTAGTGTGTAGTCTCAGCTATAGAGTCTAACTGTATCTAGTGTGTAGTCTCAGCTATAGAGTCTAACTGTATCTAGTGTTAGTGTAGTCTCAGCTATAGAGTCTAACTGTATCTAGTGTTAGCTATAGAGTCTAGCTGTATCTAGTGTGTAGTCTCAGCTATAGAGTCTAACTGTATCTAGTGTGTAGTCTCAGCTATAGAGTCTAGCTGTATCTAGTGTGTAGTCTCAGCTATAGAGTCTAACTGTATCTAGTGTGTAGTCTCAGCTATAGAGTCTAACTGTATCTAGTGTGTAGTCTCAGCTATAGAGTCTAACTGTATCTAGTGTTAGTGTGTAGTCTCAGCTATAGAGTCTAACTGTATCTAGTGTGTAGTCTCAGCTATAGAGTCTAACTGTATCTAGTGTGTAGTCTCAGCTATAGAGTCTAACTGTATCTAGTGTGTAGTCTCAGCTATAGAGTCTAGCTGTATCTAGTGTGTAGTCTCAGCTATAGAGTCTAACTGTATCTAGTGTTAGTGTGTAGTCTCAGCTATAGAGTCTAACTGTATCTAGTGTGTAGTCTCAGCTATAGAGTCTAACTGTATCTAGTGTGTAGTCTCAGCTATAGAGTCTAGCTGTATCTAGTGTGTAGTCTCAGCTATAGAGTCTAACTGTATCTAGTGTTAGTGTGTAGTCTCAGCTATAGAGTCTAACTGTATCTAGTGTTAGTGTGTAGTCTCAGCTATAGAGTCTAACTGTATCTAGTGTGTAGTCTCAGCTATAGAGTCTAACTGTATCTAGTGTGTAGTCTCAGCTATAGAGTCTAACTGTATCTAGTGTGTAGTCTCAGCTATAGTCTCAGCTATAGTGTGTAGTCTAACTGTATCTAGTGTGTAGTCTCAGCTATAGAGTCTAACTGTATCTAGTGTGTAGTCTCAGCTATAGAGTCTAGCTGTATCTAGTGTTAGTGTGTAGTCTCAGCTATAGAGTCTAACTGTATCTAGTGTGTAGTCTCAGCTATAGAGTCTAACTGTATCTAGTGTGTCTCAGCTATAGAGTCTCTGTATCTAGTGTTAGTGTGTAGTCTCAGCTATAGAGTCTAACTGTATCTAGTGTTAGTGTGTAGTCTCAGCTATAGAGTCTAGCTGTATCTAGTGTGTAGTCTCAGCTATAGAGTCTAACTGTATCTAGTGTGTAGTCTCAGCTATAGAGTCTAACTGTATCTAGTGTTAGTATGTAGTCTCAGCTATAGAGTCTAGCTGTATCTAGTGTGTAGTCTCAGCTATAGAGTCTAACTGTATCTAGTGTTAGTATGTAGTCTCAGCTATAGAGTCTAGCTGTATCTAGTGTGTAGTCTCAGCTATAGAGTCTAACTGTATCTAGTGTGTAGTCTCAGCTATAGAGTCTAACTGTATCTAGTGTGTAGTCTCAGCTATAGAGTCTAACTGTATCTAGTGTTAGTGTGTAGTCTCAGCTATAGAGTCTAACTGTATCTAGTGTTAGTGTGTAGTCTCAGCTATAGAGTCTAACTGTATCTAGTGTGTAGTCTCAGCTATAGAGTCTAGCTGTATCTAGTGTGTATTGTCAGCTATAGGGTCTAGCTGTATCTAGTGTGTAGTCTCAGCTATAGAGTCTAACTGTATCTAGTGTTAGTGTGTAGTCTCAGCTATAGAGTCTAACTGTATCTAGTGTGTAGTCTCAGCTATAGAGTCTAGCTGTATCTAGTGTGTAGTCTCAGCTATAGAGTCTAACTGTATCTAGTGTTAGTGTGTAGTGTCAGCTATAGGGTCTAGCTGTATCTAGTGTGTAGTCTCAGCTATAGAGTCTAGCTGTATCTAGTGTTAGTGTGTAGTCTCAGCTATAGAGTCTAACTGTATCTAGTGTTAGTGTGTAGTCTCAGCTATAGAGTCTAGCTGTATCTAGTGTGTAGTCTCAGCTATAGAGTCTAGCTGTATCTAGTGTGTAGTCTCAGCTATAGGGTCTAACTGTATCTAGTGTTAGTGTGTAGTCTCAGCTATAGAGTCTAACTGTATCTAGTGTGTAGTCTCAGCTATAGGGTCTAACTGTATCTAGTGTTAGTGTGTAGTCTCAGCTATAGAGTCTAGCTGTATCTAGTGTGTAGTCTCAGCTATAGAGTCTAACTGTATCTAGTGTGTAGTCTCAGCTATAGGGTCTAACTGTATCTAGTGTTAGTGTGTAGTCTCAGCTATAGAGTCTAACTGTATCTAGTGTGTAGTCTCAGCTATAGGGTCTAACTGTATCTAGTGTTAGTGTGTAGTCTCAGCTATAGAGTCTAACTGTATCTAGTGTGTAGTCTCAGCTATAGAGTCTAGCTGTATCTAGTGTGTAGTCTCAGCTATAGAGTCTAACTGTATCTAGTGTGTAGTCTCAGCTATAGAGTCTAACTGTATCTAGTGTGTAGTCTCAGCTATAGAGTCTAACTGTATCTAGTGTTAGTGTGTAGTCTCAGCTATAGAGTCTAACTGTATCTAGTGTTAGTGTGTAGTCTCAGCTATAGAGTCTAACTGTATCTAGTGTGTAGTCTCAGCTATAGAGTCTAACTGTATCTAGTGTGTAGTCTCAGCTATAGAGTCTAACTGTATCTAGTGTGTAGTCTCAGCTATAGAGTCTAACTGTATCTAGTGTTAGTAGTCTCAGCTATAGAGTCTAACTGTATCTAGTGTTAGTGTAGTCTCAGCTATAGAGTCTAACTGTATCTAGTGTGTAGTCTCAGCTATAGAGTCTAACTGTATCTAGTGTGTAGTCTCAGCTATAGCGTCTAACTGTATCTAGTGTTAGTGTGTAGTCTCAGCTATAGAGTCTAGCTGTATCTAGTGTGTAGTCTCAGCTATAGAGTCTAGCTGTATCTAGTGTTAGTGTGTAGTCTCAGCTATAGCGTCTAACTGTATCTAGTGTGTAGTCTCAGCTATAGAGTCTAACTGTATCTAGTGTTAGTCTCAGCTATAGCGTCTAACTGTATCTAGTGTGTAGTCTCAGCTATAGAGTCTAACTGTATCTAGTGTGTAGTCTCAGCTATAGAGTCTAACTGTATCTAGTGTGTAGTCTCAGCTATAGAGTCTAACTGTATCTAGTGTTAGTGTGTAGTCTCAGCTATAGAGTCTAACTGTATCTAGTGTGTAGTCTCAGCTATAGAGTCTAACTGTATCTAGTGTGTAGTCTCAGCTATAGAGTCTAACTGTATCTAGTGTGTAGTCTCAGCTATAGAGTCTAACTGTATCTAGTGTGTAGTCTCAGCTATAGAGTCTAACTGTATCTATAGAGTCTAACTGTGTTAGTGTGTCTCAGCTATAGAGTCTAACTGTATCTAGTGTGTAGTCTCAGCTATAGAGTCTAGCTGTATCTAGTGTGTAGTCTCAGCTATAGAGTCTAACTGTATCTAGTGTGTAGTCTCAGCTATAGAGTCTAGCTGTATCTAGTGTGTAGTCTCAGCTATAGAGTCTAACTGTATCTAGTGTGTAGTCTCAGCTATAGAGTCTAACTGTATCTAGTGTAGTCTCAGCTATAGAGTCTAACTGTATCTAGTGTTAGTGTGTAGTCTCAGCTATAGAGTCTAACTGTATCTAGTGTGTAGTCTCAGCTATAGAGTCTAACTGTATCTAGTGTTAGTGTGTAGTCTCAGCTATAGAGTCTAACTGTATCTAGTGTGTAGTCTCAGCTATAGAGTCTAACTGTATCTAGTGTGTAGTCTCAGCTATAGAGTCTAACTGTATCTAGTGTGTAGTCTCAGCTATAGAGTCTAACTGTATCTAGTGTGTAGTCTCAGCTATAGAGTCTAGCTGTATCTAGTGTGTAGTCTCAGCTATAGAGTCTAACTGTATCTAGTGTTAGTGTGTAGTCTCAGCTATAGAGTCTAACTGTATCTAGTGTGTAGTCTCAGCTATAGAGTCTAACTGTATCTAGTGTGTAGTCTCAGCTATAGAGTCTAACTGTATCTAGTGTGTAGTCTCAGCTATAGAGTCTAACTGTATCTAGTGTTAGTGTGTAGTCTCAGCTATAGAGTCTAACTGTATCTAGTGTGTAGTCTCAGCTATAGAGTCTAACTGTATCTAGTGTGTAGTCTCAGCTATAGAGTCTAACTGTATCTAGTGTGTAGTCTCAGCTATAGAGTCTAACTGTATCTAGTGTGTAGTCTCAGCTATAGTCTAACTGTATCTAGTGTTAGTGTGTAGTCTCAGCTATAGAGTCTAGTGTATCTAGTGTGTAGTCTCAGCTATAGAGTCTAACTGTATCTAGTGTGTAGTCTCAGCTATAGAGTCTAATCTAGTGTTAGTGTGTAGTCTCAGCTATCTAACTGTATCTAGTGTTAGTGTGTAGTCTCAGCTATAGAGTCTAACTGTATCTAGTGTGTAGTAGTCAGCTATAGAGTCTAGCTGTATCTAGTGTGTAGTCTCAGCTATAGAGTCTAACTGTATCTAGTGTGTAGTCTCAGCTATAGCGTCTAACTGTATCTAGTGTGTAGTCTCAGCTATAGAGTCTAACTGTATCTAGTGTTAGTGTGTAGTCTCAGCTATAGAGTCTAACTGTATCTAGTGTGTAGTCTCAGCTATAGAGTCTAACTGTATCTAGTGTGTAGTCTCAGCTATAGAGTCTAACTGTATCTAGTGTGTAGTCTCAGCTATAGAGTCTAACTGTATCTAGTGTGTAGTCTCAGCTATAGGGTCTAACTGTATCTAGTGTTAGTGTGTAGTCTCAGCTATAGAGTCTAACTGTATCTAGTGTGTAGTCTCAGCTATAGAGTCTAGCTGTATCTAGTGTGTAGTCTCAGCTATAGAGTCTAACTGTATCTAGTGTGTAGTCTCAGCTATAGAGTCTAACTGTATCTAGTGTGTAGTCTCAGCTATAGAGTCTAACTGTATCTAGTGTTAGTGTGTAGTCTCAGCTATAGAGTCTAGCTGTATCTAGTGTTAGTGTGTAGTCTCAGCTATAGCGTCTAACTGTATCTAGTGTGTAGTCTCAGCTATAGAGTCTAACTGTATCTAGTGTTAGTGTGTAGTCTCAGCTATAGAGTCTAACTGTATCTAGTGTTAGTGTGTAGTCTCAGCTATAGAGTCTAACTGTATCTAGTGTGTAGTCTCAGCTATAGAGTCTAACTGTATCTAGTGTGTAGTCTCAGCTATAGAGTCTAACTGTATCTAGTGTTAGTCTCAGCTATAGAGTCTAACTGTAGTCTCAGCTATAGAGTCTAGCTGTATCTAGTGTGTAGTCTCAGCTATAGAGTCTAGCTGTATCTAGTAGTCTCAGCTATAGAGTCTAACTGTATCTAGTGTGTAGTCTCAGCTATAGAGTCTAACTGTATCTAGTGTTAGTGTGTAGTCTCAGCTATAGAGTCTAACTGTATCTAGTGTGTAGTCTCAGCTATAGAGTCTAACTGTATCTAGTGTGTAGTCTCAGCTATAGAGTCTAACTGTATCTAGTGTGTAGTCTCAGCTATAGAGTCTAACTGTATCTAGTGTTAGTGTAGTCTCAGCTATAGAGTCTAACTGTATCTAGTGTGTAGTCTCAGCTATATCTAGAGTCTAACTGTATCTAGTGTGTAGTCTCAGCTATAGAGTCTAACTGTATCTAGTGTGTAGTCTCAGCTATAGAGTCTAACTGTATCTAGTGTGTAGTCTCAGCTATAGAGTCTAACTGTATCTAGTGTTAGTAGTCTCAGCTATAGAGTCTAACTGTAGTGTATCTAGTCTCAGCTATAGAGTCTAACTGTATCTAGTGTGTAGTCTCAGCTATAGAGTCTAACTGTATCTAGTGTGTAGTCTCAGCTATAGAGTCTAACTGTATCTAGTGTGTAGTCTCAGCTATAGAGTCTAACTGTATCTAGTGTTAGTGTGTAGTCTCAGCTATAGAGTCTAACTGTATCTAGTGTTAGTGTAGTCTCAGCTATAGAGTCTAACTGTATCTAGTGTGTAGTCTCAGCTATAGAGTCTAACTGTATCTAGTGTGTAGTCTCAGCTATAGAGTCTAACTGTATCTAGTGTGTAGTCTCAGCTATAGAGTCTAGCTGTATATAGTGTGTAGTCTCAGCTATAGAGTCTAGCTGTATCTAGTGTGTAGTCTCAGCTATAGAGTCTAACTGTATCTAGTGTTAGTGTGTAGTCTCAGCTATAGAGTCTAACTGTATCTAGTGTGTAGTCTCAGCTATAGAGTCTAACTGTATCTAGTGTTAGTGTGTAGTCTCAGCTATAGAGTCTAACTGTATCTAGTGTGTAGTCTCAGCTATATAGTCTAACTGTATCTAGTGTGTAGTCTCAGCTATAGCGTCTAACTGTATCTAGTGTGTAGTCTCAGCTATAGAGTCTAACTGTATCTAGTGTTAGTGTCTAGTCTCAGCTATAGAGTCTAACTGTATCTAGTGTGTAGTCTCAGCTATAGAGTCTAACTGTATCTAGTGTGTAGTCTCAGCTATAGAGTCTAACTGTATCTAGTGTGTAGTCTCAGCTATAGAGTCTAACTGTATCTAGTGTGTAGTCTCAGCTATATAGTCTAGCTCTATCTAGTGTTAGTGTGTAGTCTCAGCTATAGAGTCTAGCTGTATCTAGTGTGTAGTCTCAGCTATAGAGTCTAACTGTATCTAGTGTGTAGTCTCAGCTATAGAGTCTAACTGTATCTAGTGTGTAGTCTCAGCTATAGAGTCTAACTGTATCTAGTGTGTAGTCTCAGCTATAGAGTCTAACTGTATCTAGTGTTAGTGTGTAGTCTCAGCTATAGAGTCTAACTGTATCTAGTGTTAGTGTGTAGTCTCAGCTATAGAGTCTAACTGTATCTAGTGTGTAGTCTCAGCTATAGAGTCTAACTGTATCTAGTGTGTAGTCTCAGCTATAGAGTCTAACTGTATCTAGTGTGTAGTCTCAGCTATAGAGTCTAACTGTATCTAGTGTGTTGTCTCAGCTATAGCGTCTAACTGTATCTAGTGTGTAGTCTCAGCTATAGAGTCTAACTGTATCTAGTGTGTAGTCTCAGCTATAGAGTCTAACTGTATCTAGTGTGTAGTCTCAGCTATAGAGTCTAACTGTATCTAGTGTGTAGTCTCAGCTATAGAGTCTAACTGTATCTAGTGTGTAGTCTCAGCTATAGAGTCTAACTGTATCTAGTGTTAGTGTGTAGTCTCAGCTATAGAGTCTAACTGTATCTAGTGTGTAGTCTCAGCTAGAGTCTAACTGTATCTAGTGTGTAGTCTCAGCTATAGAGTCTAACTGTATCTAGTGTGTGTGTAGTCTCAGCTATAGAGTCTCATCTAGTGTGTAGTCTCAGCTATAGAGTCTAACTGTATCTAGTGTGTAGTCTCAGCTATAGAGTCTAACTGTATCTAGTGTTAGTGTGTAGTCTCAGCTATAGAGTCTAACTGTATGTGTGTAGTCTCAGCTATAGAGTGTGTAGTCTCAGCTATAGAGTCTAACTGTATCTAGTGTGTAGTCTCAGCTATAGAGTCTAACTGTATCTAGTGTGTAGTCTCAGCTATAGAGTCTAACTGTATCTAGTGTGTAGTCTCAGCTATAGAGTCTAACTGTATCTAGTGTGTAGTCTCAGCTATAGAGTCTAACTGTATCTAGTGTGTAGTCTCAGCTATAGAGTCTAACTGTATCTAGTGTTAGTGTGTAGTCTCAGCTATAGAGTCTAACTGTATCTGTATCTAGTGTCTAACTGTATCTAGTGTGTAGTCTCAGCTATAGAGTCTAACTGTATCTAGTGTGTAGTCTCAGCTATAGAGTCTAACTGTATCTAGTAGTGTGTAGTCTCAGCTATCTAGTATCTAGTGTGTAGTCTCAGCTATAGAGTCTAACTGTATCTAGTGTTAGTGTGTAGTCTCAGCTATAGAGTCTAACTGTATCTAGTGTGTAGTCTCAGCTATAGAGTCTAACTGTATCTAGTCTCAGCTATAGAGTCTAACTGTATCTAGTGTGTAGTCTCAGCTATAGAGTCTAACTGTATCTAGTGTTAGTGTCTAGTCTCAGCTATAGAGTCTAACTGTATCTAGTGTGTAGTCTCAGCTATAGAGTCTAACTGTATCTAGTGTGTAGTCTCAGCTATAGTCTAACTGTATCTAGTGTGTAGTCTCAGCTATAGAGTCTAACTGTATCTAGTGTGTAGTCTCAGCTATATAGTCTAGCTCTATCTAGTGTTAGTGTGTAGTCTCAGCTATAGAGTCTAGCTGTATCTAGTGTGTAGTCTCAGCTATAGAGTCTAACTGTATCTAGTGTAGTCTCAGCTATAGAGTCTAACTGTATCTAGTGTGTAGTCTCAGCTATAGAGTCTAACTGTATCTAGTGTGTAGTCTCAGCTATAGAGTCTAACTGTATCTAGTGTGTAGTCTCAGCTATAGAGTCTAACTGTATCTAGTGTGTAGTCTCAGCTATAGAGTCTAACTGTATCTAGTGTGTAGTCTCAGCTATAGAGTCTAACTGTATCTAGTGTTAGTGTGTAGTCTCAGCTATAGAGTAGAGTCTAAGCTGTATCTAGTGTGTAGTCTCAGCTATAGAGTCTAACTGTATCTAGTGTTAGTGTGTAGTCTCAGCTCTAACTGTATCTAGTGTGTAGTCTCAGCTATAGAGTCTAACTGTATCTAGTGTGTAGTCTCAGCTATAGAGTCTAACTGTATCTAGTGTGTAGTCTCAGCTATAGAGTCTAACTGTATCTAGTGTGTAGTCTCAGCTATAGAGTCTAACTGTATCTAGTGTGTAGTCTCAGCTATAGAGTCTAACTGTATCTAGTGTTAGTAGTCTCAGCTATAGAGTCTAACTGTATCTAGTGTTAGTGTGTAGTCTCAGCTATAGAGTCTAACTGTATCTAGTGTGTAGTCTCAGCTATAGAGTCTAACTGTATCTAGTGTGTAGTCTCAGCTATAGAGTCTAACTGTATCTAGTGTTAGTGTGTAGTCTCAGCTATAGAGTCTAACTGTATCTAGTGTGTAGTCTCAGCTATAGAGTCTAACTGTATCTAGTGTGTAGTCTCAGCTATAGAGTCTAGTGTATCTAGTGTGTAGTCTCAGCTATAGAGTCTAGCTGTATAGTGTGTAGTCTCAGCTATAGAGTCTAACTGTATCTAGTGTGTAGTCTCAGCTATAGAGTCTAACTGTATCTAGTGTTAGTGTGTAGTCTCAGCTATAGAGTCTAACTGTATCTAGTGTGTAGTCTCAGCTATAGAGTCTAACTGTATCTAGTGTGTAGTCTCAGCTATAGAGTCTAACTGTATCTAGTGTGTAGTCTCAGCTATAGAGTCTAACTGTATCTAGTGTTAGTGTGTAGTCTCAGCTATAGAGTCTAACTGTATCTAGTGTGTAGTCTCAGCTATAGAGTCTAACTGTATCTAGTGTGTAGTCTCAGCTATAGAGTCTAACTGTATCTAGTGTTAGTGTGTAGTCTCAGCTATAGAGTCTAGCTGTATCTAGTGTTAGTGTGTAGTCTCAGCTATAGAGTCTAACTGTATCTAGTGTGTAGTCTCAGCTATAGAGTCTAACTGTATCTAGTGTGTAGTCTCAGCTATAGAGTCTAACTGTATCTAGTGTGTAGTCTCAGCTATAGAGTCTAACTGTATCTAGTGTGTAGTCTCAGCTATAGAGTCTAACTGTATCTAGTGTTAGTGTGTAGTCTCAGCTATAGAGTCTAACTGTATCTAGTGTTAGTGTGTAGTCTCAGCTATAGAGTCTAACTGTATCTAGTGTGTAGTCTCAGCTATAGAGTCTAGTCTCAGCTATAGAGTCTAACTGTATCTAGTGTGTAGTCTCAGCTATAGAGTCTAACTGTATCTAGTGTGTAGTCTCAGCTATAGAGTCTAACTGTATCTAGTGTGTAGTCTCAGCTATAGAGTCTAACTGTATCTAGTGTGTAGTCTCAGCTATAGAGTCTAACTGTATCTAGTGTTAGTGTGTAGTCTCAGCTATAGAGTCTAACTGTATCTAGTGTGTAGTCTCAGCTATAGAGTCTAACTGTATCTAGTGTGTAGTCTCAGCTATAGCGTCTAACTGTATCTAGTGTTAGTGTGTAGTCTCAGCTATAGAGTCTAACTGTATCTAGTGTGTAGTCTCAGCTATAGAGTCTAGCTGTATCTAGTGTGTAGTCTCAGCTATATAGTCTAACTGTATCTAGTGTTAGTGTGTAGTCTCAGCTATAGAGTCTAACTGTATCTAGTGTTAGTGTGTAGTCTCAGCTATAGAGTCTAACTGTATCTAGTGTTAGTGTGTAGTCTCAGCTATAGAGTCTAACTGTATCTAGTGTGTAGTCTCAGCTATAGAGTCTAACTGTATCTAGTGTTAGTGTGTAGTGTCAGCTATAGGGTCTAGCTGTATCTAGTGTGTAGTCTCAGCTATAGAGTCTAGCTGTATCTAGTGTTAGTGTGTAGTCTCAGCTATAGAGTCTAGCTGTATCTAGTGTGTAGTCTCAGCTATAGAGTCTAACTGTATCTAGTGTTAGTGTGTAGTCTCAGCTATAGAGTCTAACTGTATCTAGTGTGTAGTCTCAGCTATAGAGTCTAACTGTATCTAGTGTTAGTGTGTAGTCTCAGCTATAGAGTCTAACTGTATCTAGTGTGTAGTCTCAGCTATAGAGTCTAACTGTATCTAGTGTGTAGTCTCAGCTATAGAGTCTAACTGTCTAAGTCTCAGTATCTAGTATCTAGTGTGTAGTCTCAGCTATAGAGTCTAACTGTATCTAGTGTGTAGTCTCAGCTATAGAGTCTAGCTGTATCTAGTGTGTAGTCTCAGCTATAGAGTCTAACTGTATCTAGTGTGTAGTCTCAGCTAAAGAGTCTAACTGTATCTAGTGTGTAGTCTCAGCCATAGAGTCTAACTGTATCTAGTGTTAGTGTGTAGTCTCAGCTATAGAGTCTAACTGTATCTAGTGTGTAGTCTCAGCTATAGAGTCTAACTGTATCTAGTGTTAGTGTGTAGTCTCAGCTATAGAGTCTAGCTGTATCTAGTGTGTAGTCTCAGCTATAGAGTCTAACTGTATCTAGTGTTAGTGTGTAGTCTCAGCTATAGAGTCTAACTGTATCTAGTGTGTAGTCTCAGCTATAGAGTCTAACTGTATCTAGTGTGTAGTCTCAGCTATAGAGTCTAACTGTATCTAGTGTTAGTGTGTAGTCTCAGCTATAGAGTCTAACTGTATCTAGTGTGTAGTCTCAGCTATAGAGTCTAACTGTATCTAGTGTTAGTGTGTAGTCTCAGCTATAGAGTCTAACTGTATCTAGTGTGTAGTCTCAGCTATAGAGTCTAACTGTATCTAGTGTGTAGTCTCAGCTATAGAGTCTAACTGTATCTAGTGTGTAGTCTCAGCTATAGAGTCTAACTGTATCTAGTGTGTAGTCTCAGCTATAGAGTCTAACTGTATCTAGTGTGTAGTCTCAGCTATAGAGTCTAACTGTATCTAGTGTGTAGTCTCAGCTATAGAGTCTAACTGTATCTAGTGTGTAGTCTCAGCTAAAGAGTCTAACTGTATCTAGTGTGTAGTCTCAGCTATAGAGTCTAACTGTATCTAGTGTTAGTGTGTAGTCTCAGCTATAGAGTCTAACTGTATCTAGTGTGTAGTCTCAGCTATAGAGTCTAACTGTATCTAGTGTGTAGTCTCAGCTATAGAGTCTAGCTGTATCTAGTGTGTAGTCTCAGCTATAGAGTCTAACTGTATCTAGTGTGTAGTCTCAGCTAAAGAGTCTAACTGTATCTAGTGTGTAGTCTCAGCCATAGAGTCTAACTGTATCTAGTGTTAGTGTGTAGTCTCAGCTATAGAGTCTAACTGTATCTAGTGTGTAGTCTCAGCTATAGAGTCTAACTGTATCTAGTGTGTAGTCTCAGCTATAGAGTCTAACTGTATCTAGTGTGTAGTCTCAGCTATAGGGTCTAACTGTATCTAGTGTTAGTGTGTAGTCTCAGCTATAGAGTCTAACTGTATCTAGTGTGTAGTCTCAGCTATAGAGTCTAACTGTATCTAGTGTTAGTGTGTAGTCTCAGCTATAGAGTCTAACTGTATCTAGTGTGTAGTCTCAGCTATAGAGTCTAACTGTATCTAGTGTGTAGTCTCAGCTATAGAGTCTAACTGTATCTAGTGTGTAGTCTCAGCTATAGAGTCTAACTGTATCTAGTGTGTAGTCTCAGCTATAGAGTCTAACTGTATCTAGTGTGTAGTCTCAGCTATAGAGTCTAACTGTATCTAGTGTGTAGTCTCAGCTATAGAGTCTAACTGTATCTAGTGTGTAGTCTCAGCTATAGAGTCTAACTGTATCTAGTGTGTAGTCTCAGCTATAGAGTCTAACTGTATCTAGTGTGTAGTCTCAGCTATAGAGTCTAACTGTATCTAGTGTGTAGTCTCAGCTATAGAGTCTAACTGTATCTAGTGTGTAGTCTCAGCTATAGAGTCTAACTGTATCTAGTGTGTAGTCTCAGCTATAGAGTCTAACTGTATCTAGTGTTAGTGTGTAGTCTCAGCTATAGAGTCTAACTGTATCTAGTGTGTAGTCTCAGCTATAGAGTCTAACTGTATCTAGTCTCAGCTATAGAGTCTAACTGTATCTAGTGTGTAGTCTCAGCTATAGAGTCTAACTGTATCTAGTGTGTAGTCTCAGCTATAGAGTCTAGCTGTATCTAGTGTTAGTGTGTAGTCTCAGCTATAGAGTCTAACTGTATCTAGTGTGTAGTCTCAGCTATAGAGTCTAACTGTATCTAGTGTGTAGTCTCAGCTATAGAGTCTAACTGTATCTAGTGTTAGTGTGTAGTCTCAGCTATAGAGTCTAGCTGTATCTAGTGTTAGTGTGTAGTCTCAGCTATAGAGTCTAACTGTATCTAGTGTTAGTGTGTAGTCTCAGCTATAGAGTCTAACTGTATCTAGTGTGTAGTCTCAGCTATAGAGTCTAACTGTATCTAGTGTGTAGTCTCAGCTATAGAGTCTAGCTGTATCTAGTGTAGTGTGTAGTCTCAGCTATAGAGTCTAACTGTATCTAGTGTTAGTGTGTAGTCTCAGCTATAGAGTCTAGCTGTATCTAGTGTGTAGTCTCAGCTATAGAGTCTAACTGTATCTAGTGTTAGTGTGTAGTCTCAGCTATAGAGTCTAGCTGTATCTAGTGTGTAGTCTCAGCTATAGAGTCTAACTGTATCTAGTGTGTAGTCTCAGCTATAGAGTCTAACTGTATCTAGTGTGTAGTCTCAGCTATAGAGTCTAACTGTATCTAGTGTGTAGTCTCAGCTATAGAGTCTAACTGTATCTAGTGTGTAGTCTCAGCTATAGAGTCTAACTGTATCTAGTGTTAGTGTGTAGTCTCAGCTATAGAGTCTAACTGTATCTAGTGTGTAGTCTCAGCTATAGAGTCTAACTGTATCTAGTGTTAGTGTGTAGTCTCAGCTATAGAGTCTAACTGTATCTAGTGTGTAGTCTCAGCTATAGAGTCTAACTGTATCTAGTGTGTAGTCTCAGCTATAGAGTCTAACTGTATCTAGTGTGTAGTCTCAGCTATAGAGTCTAGCTGTATCTAGTGTGTAGTCTCAGCTATAGAGTCTAGCTGTATCTAGTGTTAGTGTGTAGTCTCAGCTATAGAGTCTAACTGTATCTAGTGTTAGTGTGTAGTCTCAGCTATAGAGTCTAGCTGTATCTAGTGTTAGTGTGTAGTCTCAGCTATAGAGTCTAACTGTATCTAGTGTTAGTGTGTAGTCTCAGCTATAGAGTCTAACTGTATCTAGTGTTAGTGTAGTCTCAGCTATAGAGTCTAACTGTATCTAGTGTTAGTGTGTAGTCTCAGCTATAGAGTCTAGCTGTATCTAGTGTGTAGTCTCAGCTATAGAGTCTAGCTGTATCTAGTGTTAGTGTGTAGTCTCAGCTATAGAGTCTAGCTGTATCTAGTGTGTAGTCTCAGCTATAGAGTCTAGCTGTATCTAGTGTTAGTGTGTAGTCTCAGCTATAGAGTCTAACTGTATCTAGTGTTAGTGTGTAGTCTCAGCTATAGAGTCTAGCTGTATCTAGTGTTAGTGTGTAGTCTCAGCTATAGAGTCTAGCTGTATCTAGTGTTAGTGTGTAGTCTCAGCTATAGAGTCTAACTGTATCTAGTGTGTAGTCTCAGCTATAGAGTCTAACTGTATCTAGTGTTAGTGTGTAGTCTCAGCTATAGGGTCTAACTGTATCTAGTGTGTAGTCTCAGCTATAGAGTCTAACTGTATCTAGTGTTAGTGTGTAGTCTCAGCTATAGAGTCTAACTGTATCTAGTGTGTAGTCTCAGCTATAGAGTCTAACTGTATCTAGTGTTAGTGTGTAGTCTCAGCTATAGAGTCTAACTGTATCTAGTGTGTAGTCTCAGCTATAGAGTCTAACTGTATCTAGTGTGTAGTCTCAGCTATAGAGTCTAACTGTATCTAGTGTGTAGTCTCAGCTATAGAGTCTAACTGTATCTAGTGTGTAGTCTCAGCTATAGAGTCTAACTGTATCTAGTGTGTAGTCTCAGCTATAGAGTCTAACTGTATCTAGTGTTAGTGTGTAGTGTCAGCTATAGGGTCTAGCTGTATCTAGTGTGTAGTCTCAGCTATAGAGTCTAGCTGTATCTAGTGTTAGTGTGTAGTCTCAGCTATAGAGTCTAGCTGTATCTAGTGTGTAGTCTCAGCTATAGAGTCGAACTGTATCTAGTGTGTAGTCTCAGCTATAGAGTCTAACTGTATCTAGTGTTAGTGTGTAGTCTCAGCTATATAGTCTAACTGTATCTAGTGTGTAGTCTCAGCTATAGAGTCTAACTGTATCTAGTGTGTAGTCTCAGCTATAGAGTCTAACTGTATCTAGTGTTAGTGTGTAGTCTCAGCTATAGAGTCTAACTGTATCTAGTGTGTAGTCTCAGCTATAGAGTCTAACTGTATCTAGTGTTAGTGTGTAGTCTCAGCTATAGAGTCTAACTGTATCTAGTGTGTAGTCTCAGCTATAGAGTCTAGCTGTATCTAGTGTTAGTGTGTAGTCTCAGCTATAGAGTCTAGCTGTATCTAGTGTTAGTGTGTAGTCTCAGCTATAGGGTCTAGCTGTATCTAGTGTGTAGTCTCAGCTATAGAGTCTAGCTGTATCTAGTGTTAGTGTGTAGTCTCAGCTATAGAGTCTAGCTGTATCTAGTGTGTAGTCTCAGCTATAGGGTCTAACTGTATCTAGTGTGTAGTCTCAGCTATAGAGTCTAACTGTATCTAGTGTTAGTGTGTAGTGTCAGCTATAGGGTCTAACTGTATCTAGTGTGTAGTCTCAGCTATAGAGTCTAACTGTATCTAGTGTGTAGTCTCAGCTATAGAGTCTAACTGTATCTAGTGTTAGTGTGTAGTGTCAGCTATAGGGTCTAGCTGTATCTAGTGTGTAGTCTCAGCTATAGAGTCTCGCTGTATCTAGTGTTAGTGTGTAGTCTCAGCTATAGAGTCTAACTGTATCTAGTGTGTAGTCTCAGCTATAGAGTCTAACTGTATCTAGTGTTAGTGTGTAGTCTCAGCTATAGAGTCTAACTGTATCTAGTGTGTAGTCTCAGCTATAGAGTCTAACTGTATCTAGTGTGTAGTCTCAGCTATAGAGTCTAACTGTATCTAGTGTGTAGTCTCAGCTATAGAGTCTAACTGTATCTAGTGTGTAGTCTCAGCTATAGAGTCTAACTGTATCTAGTGTTAGTGTGTAGTCTCAGCTATAGAGTCTAGCTGTATCTAGTGTGTAGTCTCAGCTATAGAGTCTAGCTGTATCTAGTGTGTAGTCTCAGCTATATAACCGTGGGCACTGCGGGTTATGAGTCAACCCGAGCATCACTAACACACACACACACACACACACACACACACACACACACACACACACACACACACACACACACACACACACACACACACACACACACTCTGTGACCTATCCAACGGGAGGTCATGGAGGAGAGATTTGTCTCCCCACAGTTGTTACTGTTATCTCCCAGAATGAGACCTTGAAGAACCCCTTATCATAAAAGAAACTCCCTAGTCCTTGGAGATGACAAGCATACCCATAACATGATGTAGCCACCACCATTCCTGAAAATATGGAGGTTGGATCACAGTGAGTGGTACTTATTTTTACCCATCTACCAATAGGTGCCCTTCTTTGTGAGGCGTTGGAAAACCTCCTTGGTCTTTGTGTTTGAATCTGTGTTGTGAAATTCACTGTTCGATTGAGGGACCTTATAGATAATTGTCTGTGTGAGGGTACAGAGACGAGGTAGTCATTCAACAATCATGATCAAACACTATTATTGCACACCGAGTGAGTCCATGCAACTTATTATGTGACCTGAACTTGTGGCAGGTCGTCGTTGAAAGGAAGAATTTGTTCTTAATTAATTAACTGACTTGCCTCGTTAAATAAAGGTAAAATAAAAGTTACTTCAGTAAAGTAAAATGTTCTGTGTGTAAAATAAAATGTTCTGTGTTGTAAATTAAAATGTTCTGTGTTGTAAATTAAAATGTTCTGTGTTGTAAATTAAAATGTTCTGTGTTGTAAATTAAAATGTTCTGTGTTGTAAATTAAAATGTTCTGTGTTGTAAATTAAAATGTTCTGTGTTGTAAATTAAAATGTTCTGTGTTGTAAATTAAAATGTTCTGTGTTGTAAATTAAAATGTTCTGTGTTGTAAATTAAAATGTTCTGTGTTGTAAATTAAAATGTTCTGTGTTGTAAATTAAAATGTTCTTGGTTGCCTCTCAGAATAACATAGACGTAGAAACACGGTGACTGAGTTCATCAGGAAGTGTAAAGGGGTTGTTGTTCCTGCTGTGACTTTTAAAAACCCTGATTCTGGGCGGAGGCTGGCTAGGGGTGACTGTTTTAACAGTCTGACGGCCTGGAATCTGTTTCTCAGTCTCTCGGTCCCTGCTTTGATGCACCTGTACTGTCTCCTCCATCTAGATGGTAGCAGGGTGAACAGGATGTGGCTCGGGGTGGCTCAAGGCCCTTGATGATCTTCTTGGCCTTTCTTTGACACTGGGTGCTGTAGATGTTCTGGAGGGTGAGCAGTGCACCACAAACACACCTAAACACACACACTAGTGATGTTTCTTCAATAGGACCCAACCGCAATTGCTAATAAACACGGCCTGCACCCGACCTTAACCTGTAAATATAGAAAATGCGCTGTACAGTCAGAGATGGCGGAATCATTTTTAGACAGGCCTGGAATTCATGCTCATCATTTCTGACATTTTGGTGGAAGGCTGTTAGTGAGTCAACTTGTCTATAATGAGATACATGCAGCTCCTCTTCTGTCGTTACTTGTTGCCCTAAAAGACTAAATAAAACCCTTGCCCATCAGAATAATGTCATCAATCGGATAGAATGAATGCTTCAATCTAAGTTGACATTGATAACGTTTGTTTCCTCTTTCATCTCTGCTTCTCTCACACGACAAAATATGTTTAGAGACCGGGGAGAAAATGCAACAACTCCATTCTCCATTCCATTTCCAAACTAAAACAATATTACCGGTTTTAAGGAATTTAAAGGTCTTAAAATGACCCAACATTTTTATTTTTTTATGATTCTGTTAAAGATAGCACCTTTACAGACAGTCCCTAACTACACACTCACATTCTCTCTAGATGCTGATAAAGATAGCACCTTTACAGACGGTCCCTAACTACACACTCATATTCTCTCTAGATGCTGATAAAGATAGCGCCGTCATTTCTACAGATGGTCCCTAACTACACACTCATATTATCTCTAGACGCTGATAAAGATAGCACCTTTACAGACAGTCCCTAACTACACACTCACATTCTCTCTAGATGCTGATAAAGATAGCACCTTTACAGACAGTCCCTAACTACACACTCACATTCTCTCTAGATGCTGATAAAGATAGCACCATCATTTCTACAGATGGTCCCTAACTACACACTCACATTCTCTCTAGATGCTGATAAAGATAGCACCTTTACAGACGGTCCCTAACTACACACTCACATTCTCTCTAGATGCTGATAAAGATAGCACCTTTACAGACGGTCCCTAACTACACACTCACATTCTCTCTAGATGCTGTTAAAGATTGCACCGTCATTTCTACAGATGGTCCCTAACTACACACTCACATTCTCTCTAGATGCTGATAAAGATAGCGCCGTCATTTCTACAGATGGTCCCTAACTACACACTCACATTCTCTCTAGATGCTGATAAAGATAGCACCTTTACAGACGGTCCCTAACTACACACTCACATTCTCTCTAGATGCTGATAAAGATAGCGCCTTTACAGACGGTCCCTAACTACACACTCACATTCTCTCTCGATGCTGATAAAGGTAGCACCTTTACAGACGGTCCCTAACTACACACTCCCATTCTCTCTAGATGCTGATAAAGATAGCACCTTTACAGACGGTCCCTAACTACACACTCACATTCTCTCTCGATGCTGATAAAGATAGCGCCGTCATTTCTACAGATGGTCCCTAACCTCAAATTCATTCTCTCAAGATGCCCGAAAATAAATAAGTCATACTTCTCCACTCTTGTTCCCGGTTTCCTGCGCTGAACCTTAGTCAGGTTTTACTAGTCACAGTGGGTAGGTTTTAATAGTCACAGTTGGAACAACAGCCCCTTTACACTTCCTGATGAACTCAGTCACCGTGTTTGTACGTCTGTTATTCTGAGAGGCAACCCAGAACATGATTTATTTTATGTTACCTTTATTTAACTAGGCAAGTCATTTAAGAACAAATTCTTATTTACAATGACGACCTACCCCTATGGGACTCCCAATCACAGCCTGGAATCAAACCAAGGTCTGTAGTGACGCCTCTAGCAATGAGACGCAGTGCCTTACACCGCTGCGCCACTCGGGAGCTTCAACATATCCCGGACTCTGACATCGCTCATTCTGATATTTCTTAATTTCTTTCCCCCTTTCACTATAGAGGGAATAGGGTGCCATTTGGGACAGACCCATGGTTTTGAATCTGTATTCTGCTTTTTGTCATCACAACCCTTTTCCCAACACGACTCCAAAGCGTTGACATCCCTTATCACAAGTCCTGTAACAGTGGAACATGTCCAGACGTGTTGGCTCTGCACGGACACAATGCATCCTGGGATACCCTCGGGATACCATGTCCTGTAATAGTGGAACATGTCCAGACGTGTTGGCTCTGCATGGACACAATGCATCCTGGGATACCCTCGGGATACCATGTCCTGTAACAGTGGAACATGTCCAGACGTGTTGGCTCTGCACGGACACAATGCATCCTGGGATACCCTCGGCATACCATGTCCTGTAACAGTGGAACATGTCCAGACGTGTTGGCTCTGCACGGACACAATGCATCCTGGGATACCCTCGGGATACCATGTCCTGTAACAGTGGAACATGTCCAGACGTGTTGGCTCTGCACGGACACAATGCATCCTGGGATACCCTCGGGATACCATGTCCTGTAACAGTGGAACATGTCCAGACGTGTTGGCTCTGCACGGACACAATGCATCCTGGGATACCCTCGGGATACCATGTCCTGTAACAGTGGAACATGTCCAGACGTGTTGGCTCTGCACGGACACAATGCATCCTGGGATACCTTCGGGATACCATGTCCTGTAACAGTGGAACATGTCCAGACGTGTTGGCTCTGCACGGACACAATGCATCCTGGGATACCTTCGGGATACACCATGTCCTGTAACAGTGGGACATGTCCAGACGTGTTGGCTCTGCACGGACACAATGCATCCTGGGATACCTTCGGGATACCATGTCCTGTAACAGTGGAACATGTCCAGATGTGTTGGCTCTGCACGGACACAATGCATCCTGGGATACCCTCGGGATACCATGTCCTGTAACAGTGGAACATGTCCAGACGTGTTGGCTCTGCACGGACACAATGCATCCTGGGATACCCTCGGGATACCATGTCCTGTAACAGTGGGACATGTCCAGACGTGTTGGCTCCGCACGGACACAATGCATCCTGGGATACCCTCGGGATACACCATGTCCTGTAACAGTGGAACATGTCCAGACGTGTTGGCTCTGCACGGACACAATGCATCCTGGGATACCCTCGGGATACCATGTCCTGTAACAGTGGAACATGTCCAGACGTGTTGGCTCCGCACGGACACAATGCATCCTGGGATACCCTCAGGATTCCTTTCAGCTGTGGCCACTATCTCTGGGTCTCGCTGAGGGATCCGTCCACACAGGAGCTGACAGCCTTCAGACTTAAAGTGCTGTTCGATGGACTATGAATAGATATGGAGGTTTAGCTCTGAAACAACACAAAACAGCAATGAGATTTGTAATAAAGGCTAGTCAACCCCCTTCTAGATCCACTACTGTAGGTATATACAGGCTAGTCAACCCCCCCTTCTAGATCCACTACTGTAGGTACATACAGGCTAGTCAACCCCCCATTCTAGATCCACTACTGTAGGTATATACAGGCTAGTCAACCCCCTTCTAGTTCCACTACTGTAGGTATATACAGGCTAGTCAACCCCCCTTCTAGTTCCACTACTGTAGGTATATACAGGCTAGTCAACCCCCCTTCTAGTTCCACTACTGTAGGTATATACAGGCTAGTCAACCCCCCCCTTCTAGTTCCACTTCTGTAGGTATATACAGGCTAGTCAACCACCCCCTTCTAGATCCACTACTGTAGGTATATACAGGCTAGTCAACCCCCCCTTCTAGATCCACTACTGTAGGTATATACAGGCTAGTCAACCCCCCTTCTAGATCCACTACTGTAGGTATATACAGGCTAGTCAACCCCCCTTCTAGATCCACTACTGTATGTATATACAGGCTAGTCACTGGGGCCTGGGGGTAAAGAATGGAGGATCAGGCACCTTGAAGTGGCCTGGGGGTAAAGAATGGAGGATCAGGCACCTTGAAGTGGCCTGGGGGTAAAGAATGGAGGATCAGGCACCTTGAAGAGGCCTGGGGGAAAAGAATGGAGGATCAGGCACCTTGAAGTGGACTGGGGGTAAGGAATGGAGGATCAGGCACCTTGAAGTGGCCTGGGGGTAAAGAATGGAGGATCGGGCACCTTGAAGTGGCCTGGGGTAAAGAATGGAGGATCAGGCACCTTGAAGTGGCCTGGGGGTAAAGAATGGAGAATCGGGCACCTTGAAGAGGCCTGGGGGTAAAGAATGGAGGATCAGGCACCTTGAAGTGGCCTGGGGGTAAAGAATGGAGGATCAGGCACCTTGAAGTGGCCTGGGGGTAAAGAATGGAGGATCAGACACCTTGAAGT